>NW_027225783.1:0-65800 GCF_038994185.2 Dermacentor albipictus | reverse complement strand
AACGCGTTTTGGCACAAATCCATGTGCGGGTGCTAAAAAGAGCAGCATTGGCATGCTTTTCACGACGTTTGGTAGAAATCCACACGCGCGTTCTGCCAAAAGCACCATTTGCATGCATATCGTGTGGTTTTGCAGAAAACTGCATCCGCGTCTACCAAAAAAGTGCATGTGCTTGCTCAAAACGCGTTCTGGTACAAATCCATGTGCGGGTTCTAAAAATAGCAGCATTGGCATGCTTTTCACGTCGTTTGGTAGAAATCCACACGCGCGTTCGGCCAAAAGCACCATTTGCATGCATATCGTGTGGTTTTGCAGAAAACTGCATCCGCGTCTACCAAAAGATGCATATGCATGCTTAAAACGCGTTCTGGCACAAATCCATGTGCGGGTTCTAAAAAGAGCAGCTATGGCATGCTTTTCACGTCGTTTGGTAGAAATCCACAAGCGCGTTCTGCCAAAAGCTCCATTTGCATGCATATCGTGTGGTTTTGCAGAAAACTGCATCCGCGTCAACCAAAAGATGCATATGCATGTTTAAAACGCGTTTCGGCAGAAATCCATGTGCGGCTTCTAAAAAGAGCAGCATTGGCATGCTTTTCAAGTCGTTTGGTAGAAATCCACTCGCGCGTTCTGCCAAAAGCACCATTTGCATGCATATCGTGTGGTTTTGCAGAAAACTGCATCTGCGTCTACCAAAAGATGCATAAGCGTGGTTAAAACGCGTTTTGGCTCAAATCCATGTGCGGGTTCTAAAAAGAGCAGCATTGGTATGCTTTTCACGTCGTTTGGTAGAAATCCACACGCGCGTTCGGCCAAAAGCACCATTTGCATGCATATCCTGTGGTTTTGCAGAAAACTGCATCCGCGTCTACCAAAAGATGCATATGCATGCTTAAAACGCGTTTCGGCACAAATCCATGTGCGGGTGCTAAAAAGAGCAGCATTGGCATGCTTTTCACGTCGTTTGGTAGAAATCCACACGCGCGTTCTGCCAAAAGCACCATTTGCATGCATATCGTGTGGTTTTGCAGAAACCTGCATCCGCGTCTACCAAAAGATGCATATGCATGCTTAAAACGCGTTCTGGTACAAATCCATGTGCGGGTTCTAAAAAGAGCAGCATTGGCATGCTTTTCACGTCGTTTGGTAGAAATCCACACGCGGGTTCTGCCAAAAGCACCATTTGCATGCATATCGTGTGGTTTTGCAGAAAACTGCATCCGCGTCTACCAAAAGTTGCATATGCATGCTTCAAACGCGTTTTGGCACAAATCCATGTGCGGGTTCTAAAAAGAGCAGCATTGGCATGCTTTTCACGTCGTTTGGTAGAAATCAACACGCGCGTTCTGCAAAAAGCACCATTTGCATGCATATCGTGTGGTTTTGCAGAAAACTGCATCCGCGTCTAGCAAAAGATGCATATGCATGCTTAAAACGCGTTCTGGTACAAATCCATGTGCGGGTTCTAAAAAGAGCAGCATTGGCATGCTTTTCACGTCGTTTGGTAGAAATCCACAGGCGCGTTCGGCCAAAAGCACCATTTCCATGCATATCGTGTGGTTTTGCAGAAAACTGCATCCGCGTCTACCAAACGATGCATATGCATGCTTAAAACGCGTTTCGGCACAAATCCATGTGCGGGTGCTAAAATGAGCAGCATTGGCATGCTTTTCACGTCCTTTGGTAGAAATCCACACGCGCGTTCTGCCAAAAGCACCATTTGCATGCATATCGTGTGGTTTTGCAGAAAACTGCTTCCGCGTCTACCAAAAGTTGCATATGCATGCTTAAAACGCGTTTTGGCACAAATCCATGTGCGGGTTCTAAAAAGAGCAGCATTGGCATGCTTTTCACGTCGTTTGGTAGAAATTCACACGCGCGTTCTGCCAAAAGCACCATTTGCATGCATATCGTGTGGTTTTGCAGAAAACTGCATCCGCGTCTAACAAAAGATGCATATGCGTGGTTAAAACGCGTTTTGGCACAAATCCATGTGCGGGTTCTAAAAAGAGCAGCGTTGGCATGCTTTTCACGTGGTTTGGTAGAAATCCACAGGCGCGTTCTGCCAAAAGCACCATTTGCATGCATATCGTGTGGTTTTGCAGAAAACTGCATCCGCGTCTACCAAAAGATGCATATGCGTGGTTAAAACGCGTTTTGGCACAAATCCATGTGCGGGTTCTAAAACGAGCAGCGTTGGCATGCTTTTCACGTCGTTTGGAAGAAATCCACACGCGCGTTCTGCCAAAAGCACCATTTGCATGCATATCGTGTGGTTTTGCAGAAAACTGCATCCGCGTCTACCAAAAGATGCATATGCATGCTTAAAACGCGTTTTGGCACAAATCCATGTGCGGCTGCTAAAAAGAGCAGCATTGGCATGCTTTTCACGTCGTTTGGTAGAAATCCACACGCGCGTTCCGCCAAAAGCACCATTTGCATGCATAACGTGTGGTTTTGCAGAAAACTGCATCCGCGTCTACCAAAAGGTGCAGGTGCATGCTTAAAACGCGTTTTGGCACAAATCCATGTGCGGGTGCTAAAAAGAGCAGCATTGGCATGCTTTTCACGACGTTTGGTAGAAATCCACACGCGCGTTCTGCCAAAAGCACCATTTGCATGCATATCGTGTGGTTTTGCAGAAAACTGCATCCGCGTCTACCAAAAAAGTGCATGTGCTTGCTCAAAACGCGTTCTGGTACAAATCCATGTGCGGGTTCTAAAAATAGCAGCATTGGCATGCTTTTCACGTCGTTTGGTAGAAATCCACACGCGCGTTCGGCCAAAAGCACCATTTGCATGCATATCGTGTGGTTTTGCAGAAAACTGCATCCGCGTCTACCAAAAGATGCATATGCATGCTTAAAACGCGTTCTGGCACAAATCCATGTGCGGGTTCTAAAAAGAGCAGCTATGGCATGCTTTTCACGTCGTTTGGTAGAAATCCACAAGCGCGTTCTGCCAAAAGCTCCATTTGCATGCATATCGTGTGGTTTTGCAGAAAACTGCATCCGCGTCAACCAAAAGATGCATATGCATGTTTAAAACGCGTTTCGGCAGAAATCCATGTGCGGCTTCTAAAAAGAGCAGCATTGGCATGCTTTTCAAGTCGTTTGGTAGAAATCCACTCGCGCGTTCTGCCAAAAGCACCATTTGCATGCATATCGTGTGGTTTTGCAGAAAACTGCATCTGCGTCTACCAAAAGATGCATAAGCGTGGTTAAAACGCGTTTTGGCTCAAATCCATGTGCGGGTTCTAAAAAGAGCAGCATTGGTATGCTTTTCACGTCGTTTGGTAGAAATCCACACGCGCGTTCGGCCAAAAGCACCATTTGCATGCATATCGTGTGGTTTTGCAGAAAACTGCATCCGCGTCTACCAAAAGATGCATATGCATGCTTAAAACGCGTTTCGGCACAAATCCATGTGCGGGTGCTAAAAAGAGCAGCATTGGCATGCTTTTCACGTCGTTTGGTAGAAATCCACACGTGCGTTCTGCCAAAAGCACCATTTGCATGCATATCGTGTGGTTTCGCAGAAAACTGCAGCCGTGTCAACCAAAAGATGCATAAGCATGCTTAAAGCGCGTTTTGGCACAAATCCATGTGCGGCTTATAAAAAGAGCAGCATTGGCATGCTTTTCACGTCGTTTGGTAGAAATCCACACGCGCGTTCTGCCAAAAGCACCATTTGCATGCATATCGTGTGGTTTTGCAGAAAACTGCATCCGCGTCTACCAAAAGATGCATAAGCGTGGTTAAAACGCGTTTTGGCACAAATCCATGTGCGGCTTCTAAAAAGAGCAGCATTGGCATGCTTTTCACGTCGTTTGGTAGAAATCCACACGCGCGTTCTGCCAAAAGCACCATTTGCATGCATATCGTGTGGTTTTGCAGAAAACTGCATCCGCGTCTACCAAAAGATGCATAAGCCTGGTTAAAACGCGTTTTGGCACAAATCCATGTGCGGGTTCTAAAAAGAGCAGCATTGGCATGCTTTTTACGTCGTTTGGTAGAAATCCACACGCGCGTTCTGCCAAAAGCACCATTTGCATGCATATCTTGTGGTTTTGCAGAAAACTGCGTCCGCGTCTACGAAAAATTGCGTGTGCTTGCTTAAAACGCGTTTTCGCACAAATCCGTGTGCAGGTGCTAAAAAGAGCAGCATCGGCATACTTTTCACGTCGTTTGGTAGAAATCCACACGCGCGTTCTGCCAAAAGCACCATTTCCATGCATATCGTGTGGTTTTGCAGAAAACTGCATCCGCGTCTACCAAAAGTTGCATATGCATGCTTAAAACGCGTTTTGGCATAAATCCATGTGCGGGTGCTAAAAAGAGCAGCATTGGCATGCTTTTCACGTCGTTTGGTAGAAATCCACACGTGCGTTCTGCCAAAAGCACCATTTGCATGAATATCGTGTGGTTTCGCAGAAAACTGCAGCCGTGTCAACCAAAAGATGCATAAGCATGCTTAAAGCGCGTTTTGGCACAAATCCGTGTGCGGCTTCTAAAAAGAGCAGCATTGGCATGCTTTTCACGTCGTTTGGTAGAAATCCACACGCGCGTTCTGCCAAAAGCACCATTTGCATGCATATCGTGTGGTTTTGCAGAAAACTGCATCCGCGTCTACCAAAAGATGCATATGCATGCTTAAAACGCGTTTTGGCACAAATCCATGTGCGGGTGCCAAAAAGAGCAGCATTGGCATGCTTTTCACGTCGTTTGGTAGAACTCCACACGCGCGTTCTGCCAAAAGCACCATTTGCATGCATATCGTGTGGTTTTGCAGAAAACTGCATCCGTGTCTGCCAAAAGATGCATATGCATGCTTAAAACGCGTTTTGGCACAAATCCACGTGCGGGTTCTAAACAGAGCAGCATTGGCATGCTTTTCACGTCGGTTGGTAGAAATCCACACGCCCGTTCTGCCAAAAGCACCATTTGCATGCATATCGTGTGGTTTTGCAGAAAACTGCAGCCGCGTCTACCAAAAAATGCATATGCATGCTTAAAACGCGTTTTGGAAAAAATCCATGTGCGGGTGCTAAAAAGAGCAGCATTGGCATGCTTTTCACGTCGTTTCGTAGAAATCCACACGCGCGTTCTGCCAAATGCACCATTTGCATGCATATCGTGTGGTTTTGCAGAAAACTGCATCCGCTTCTACCAAAAGTTGCATATGCCTGCTTAAAACGCCTTTTGGCACAAATCCATGAGTGGGTTCTAAAAAGAGCAGCATTGGCATGCTTTTCACGTCGTGTGGTAGAAATCCACGCGCGCGTTCTGCCAAAAGCACCCTTTGAATGAATATCGTGTGGTTTTGCAGAAAACTGCATCCGCATCTACCAAAAAGTGCATGTGCTTGCTTAAAACGCGTTTTGGCACAAATCCATGTGCAGGTGCTAAAAAGAGCAGCATCGGCATGCTTTTCACGTCGTTTGGTAGAACTCCACACGCGCGTTCTGCCAAAAGCACCATTTGCAAGCATATCGTGTGGTTTTGCAGAAAACTGCATCCGCGTCTACCAAAAGATGCATATGCATGCTTAAAACGCGTTTTGGCACAAATCCATGTGCGGGTGCCAAAAAGAGCAGCATTGGCATGCTTTTCACGTCGTTTGGTAGAACTCCACACGCGCGTTCTGCCAAAAGCACCATTTGCATGAATATCGTGTGGTTTTGCAGGAAACTGCATCCGTGTCTGCCAAAAGATGCATATGCATGCTTAAAACGCGTTTTGGCACAAATCCACGTGCGGGTTCTAAACAGAGCAGCATTGGCATGCTTTTCACGTCGGTTGGTAGAAATCCACACGCCCGTTCTGCCAAAAGCACCATTTGCAAGCATATCGTGTGGTTTTGCAGAAAACTGCAGCCGCGTCTACCAAAAGATGCATATGCATGCTTAAAACGCGTTTTGGAAAAAATCCATGTGCGGGTGCTAAAAAGAGCAGCATTGGCATGCTTTTCACGTCGTTTGGTAGAAATCCACACGCGCGTTCTGACAAAAGCACCATTTGCATGCATATCGTGTGGTTTTGCAGAAAACTGCATCCGCGTCTACCAAAAGTTGCATATGCATGCTTAAAACACGTTTTGGCACAAATCCATGTGCGGGTTCTAAACAGAGCAGCATCGGCATGCTTTTCACGTCGTTTGGTAGAAATCCACACGCGCGTTCTGCCAAAAGCACCATTTGCATGCATATCGTGTGGTTTTGCAGACAACTGCATCCGCGTCTACCAAAAGTTGCATATGCATGCTTCAAACGCGTTTTGGCACAAATCCATGTGCGGGTTCTAAAAAGAGCAGCATTGGCATGCTTTTCACGTCGTTTGGTAGAAATCAACACGCGCGTTCTGCAAAAAGCACCATTTGCATGCATATCGTGTGGTTTTGCAGAAAACTGCATCCGCGTCTAGCAAAAGATGCATATGCATGCTTAAAACGCGTTCTGGTACAAATCCATGTGCGGGTTCTAAAAAGAGCAGCATTGGCATGCTTTTCACGTCGTTTGGTAGAAATCCACACGCGCGTTCGGCCAAAAGCACCATTTCCATGCATATCGTGTGGTTTTGCAGAAAACTGCATCCGCGTCTACCAAACGATGCATATGCATGCTTAAAACGCGTTTCGGCACAAATCCATGTGCGGGTGCTAAAATGAGCAGCATTGGCATGCTTTTCACGTCCTTTGGTAGAAATCCACACGCGCGTTCTGCCAAAAGCACCATTTGCATGCATATCGTGTGGTTTTGCAGAAAACTGCTTCCGCGTCTACCAAAAGTTGCATATGCATGCTTAAAACGCGTTTTGGCACAAATCCATGTGCGGGTTCTAAAAAGAGCAGCATTGGCATGCTTTTCACGTCGTTTGGTAGAAATTCACACGCGCGTTCTGCCAAAAGCACCATTTGCATGCATATCGTGTGGTTTTGCAGAAAACTGCATCCGCGTCTAACAAAAGATGCATATGCGTGGTTAAAACGCGTTTTGGCACAAATCCATGTGCGGGTTCTAAAAAGAGCAGCGTTGGCATGCTTTTCACGTGGTTTGGTAGAAATCCACAGGCGCGTTCTGCCAAAAGCACCATTTGCATGCATATCGTGTGGTTTTGCAGAAAACTGCATCCGCGTCTACCAAAAGATGCATATGCGTGGTTAAAACGCGTTTTGGCACAAATCCATGTGCGGGTTCTAAAACGAGCAGCGTTGGCATGCTTTTCACGTCGTTTGGAAGAAATCCACACGCGCGTTCTGCCAAAAGCACCATTTGCATGCATATCGTGTGGTTTTGCAGAAAACTGCATCCGCGTCTACCAAAAGATGCATATGCATGCTTAAAACGCGTTTTGGCACAAATCCATGTGCGGCTGCTAAAAAGAGCAGCATTGGCATGCTTTTCACGTCGTTTGGTAGAAATCCACACGCGCGTTCCGCCAAAAGCACCATTTGCATGCATATCGTGTGGTTTTGCAGAAAACTGCATCCGCGTCTACCAAAAGGTGCAGGTGCATGCTTAAAACGCGTTTTGGCACAAATCCATGTGCGGGTGCTAAAAAGAGCAGCATTGGCATGCTTTTCACGACGTTTGGTAGAAATCCACACGCGCGTTCTGCCAAAAGCACCATTTGCATGCATATCGTGTGGTTTTGCAGAAAACTGCATCCGCGTCAACCAAAAGATGCATATGCATGTTTAAAACGCGTTTCGGCAGAAATCCATGTGCGGCTTCTAAAAAGAGCAGCATTGGCATGCTTTTCACGTCGTTTGGTAGAAATCCACTCGCGCGTTCTGCCAAAAGCACCATTTGCATGCATATCGTGTGGTTTTGCAGAAAACTGCATCTGCGTCTACCAAAAGATGCATAAGCGTGGTTAAAACGCGTTTTGGCTCAAATCCATGTGCGGGTTCTAAAAAGAGCAGCATTGGTATGCTTTTCACGTCGTTTGGTAGAAATCCACACGCGCGTTCGGCCAAAAGCACCATTTGCATGCATATCGTGTGGTTTTGCAGAAAACTGCATCCGCGTCTACCAAAAGATGCATATGCATGCTTAAAACGCGTTTCGGCACAAATCCATGTGCGGGTGCTAAAAAGAGCAGCATTGGCATGCTTTTCACGTCGTTTGGTAGAAATCCACACGTGCGTTCTGCCAAAAGCACCATTTGCATGCATATCGTGTGGTTTCGCAGAAAACTGCAGCCGTGTCAACCAAAAGATGCATAAGCATGCTTAAAGCGCGTTTTGGCACAAATCCATGTGCGGCTTATAAAAAGAGCAGCATTGGCATGCTTTTCACGTCGTTTGGTAGAAATCCACACGCGCGTTCTGCCAAAAGCACCATTTGCATGCATATCGTGTGGTTTTGCAGAAAACTGCATCCGCGTCTACCAAAAGATGCATAAGCGTGGTTAAAACGCGTTTTGGCACAAATCCATGTGCGGCTTCTAAAAAGAGCAGCATTGGCATGCTTTTCACGTCGTTTGGTAGAAATCCACACGCGCGTTCTGCCAAAAGCACCATTTGCATGCATATCGTGTGGTTTTGCAGAAAACTGCATCCGCGTCTACCAAAAGATGCATAAGCCTGGTTAAAACGCGTTTTGGCACAAATCCATGTGCGGGTTCTAAAAAGAGCAGCATTGGCATGCTTTTTACGTCGTTTGGTAGAAATCCACACGCGTGTTCTGCCAAAAGCACCATTTGCATGCATATCTTGTGGTTTTGCAGAAAACTGCGTCCGCGTCTACGAAAAATTGCGTGTGCTTGCTTAAAACGCGTTTTCGCACAAATCCGTGTGCAGGTGCTAAAAAGAGCAGCATCGGCATACTTTTCACGTCGTTTGGTAGAAATCCACACGCGCGTTCTGCCAAAAGCACCATTTCCATGCATATCGTGTGGTTTTGCAGAAAACTGCATCCGCGTCTACCAAAAGTTTCATATGCATGCTTAAAACGCGTTTTGGCATAAATCCATGTGCGGGTGCTAAAAAGAGCAGCATTGGCATGCTTTTCACGTCGTTTGGTAGAAATCCACACGTGCGTTCTGCCAAAAGCACCATTTGCATGAATATCGTGTGGTTTCGCAGAAAACTGCAGCCGTGTCAACCAAAAGATGCATAAGCATGCTTAAAGCGCGTTTTGGCACAAATCCGTGTGCGGCTTCTAAAAAGAGCAGCATTGGCATGCTTTTCACGTCGTTTGGTAGAAATCCACACGCGCGTTCTGCCAAAAGCACCATTTGCATGCATATCGTGTGGTTTTGCAGAAAACTGCATCCGCGTCTACCAAAAGATGCATATGCATGCTTAAAACGCGTTTTGGCACAAATCCATGTGCGGGTGCCAAAAAGAGCAGCATTGGCATGCTTTTCACGTCGTTTGGTAGAACTCCACACGCGCGTTCTGCCAAAAGCACCATTTGCATGCATATCGTGTGGTTTTGCAGAAAACTGCATCCGTGTCTGCCAAAAGATGCATATGCATGCTTAAAACGCGTTTTGGCACAAATCCACGTGCGGGTTCTAAACAGAGCAGCATTGGCATGCTTTTCACGTCGGTTGGTAGAAATCCACACGCCCGTTCTGCTAAAAGCACCATTTGCATGCATATCGTGTGGTTTTGCAGAAAACTGCAGCCGCGTCTACCAAAAAATGCATATGCATGCTTAAAACGCGTTTTGGAAAAAATCCATGTGCGGGTGCTAAAAAGAGCAGCATTGGCATGCTTTTCACGTCGTTTCGTAGAAATCCACACGCGCGTTCTGCCAAATGCACCATTTGCATGCATATCGTGTGGTTTTGCAGAAAACTGCATCCGCTTCTACCAAAAGTTGCATATGCCTGCTTAAAACGCCTTTTGGCACAAATCCATGAGTGGGTTCTAAAAAGAGCAGCATTGGCATGCTTTTCACGTCGTGTGGTAGAAATCCACGCGCGCGTTCTGCCAAAAGCACCCTTTGAATGAATATCGTGTGGTTTTGCAGAAAACTGCATCCGCATCTACCAAAAAGTGCATGTGCTTGCTTAAAACGCGTTTTGGCACAAATCCATGTGCAGGTGCTAAAAAGAGCAGCATCGGCATGCTTTTCACGTCGTTTGGTAGAACTCCACACGCGCGTTCTGCCAAAAGCACCATTTGCAAGCATATCGTGTGGTTTTGCAGAAAACTGCATCCGCGTCTACCAAAAGATGCATATGCATGCTTAAAACGCGTTTTGGCACAAATCCATGTGCGGGTGCCAAAAAGAGCAGCATTGGCATGCTTTTCACGTCGTTTGGTAGAACTCCACACGCGCGTTCTGCCAAAAGCACCATTTGCATGAATATCGTGTGGTTTTGCAGGAAACTGCATCCGTGTCTGCCAAAAGATGCATATGCATGCTTAAAACGCGTTTTGGCACAAATCCACGTGCGGGTTCTAAACAGAGCAGCATTGGCATGCTTTTCACGTCGGTTGGTAGAAATCCACACGCCCGTTCTGCCAAAAGCACCATTTGCAAGCATATCGTGTGGTTTTGCAGAAAACTGCAGCCGCGTCTACCAAAAGATGCATATGCATGCTTAAAACGCGTTTTGGAAAAAATCCATGTGCGGGTGCTAAAAAGAGCAGCATTGGCATGCTTTTCACGTCGTTTGGTAGAAATCCACACGCGCGTTCTGCCAAAAGCACCATTTGCATGCATATCGTGTGGTTTTGCAGAAAACTGCATCCGCGTCTACCAAAAGTTGCATATGCATGCTTAAAACACGTTTTGGCACAAATCCATGTGCGGGTTCTAAACAGAGCAGCATCGGCATGCTTTTCACGTCGTTTGGTAGAAATCCACACGCGCGTTCTGCCAAAAGCACCATTTGCATGCATATCGTGTGGTTTTGCAGAAAACTGCATCCGCATCTACCAAAAAGTGCATGTGCTTGCTTAAAACGCGTTTTGGCACAAATCCATGAGCGGGTTCTAAAAAGAGCAGCATTGGCATGCTTTTCACGTCGTGTGGTAGAAATCCACGCGCGCGTTCTGCCAAAAGCACCCTTTGAATGCATATCGTGTAATTTGCATGCATATCGTGTGGTTTTGCAGAAAACTGCATCCGCGTCTACCAAAAGATGCATGAGCGTGGTTAAAACGCGTTTTGGCACAAATCCATGTGCGGGTCTTAAAAGAGCGGCATTGGCATGCTTTTCACGTCGTTTGGTAGAAATCCACACGCGCGTTCTGCCAAAAGCACCATTTGCATGCATATCTTGTGGTTTTGCAGAAAACTGCGTCCGCGTCTACCAAAAAGTGCATGTGCTTGCTTAAAACGCGTTTTGGCACAAATCCATGTGCAGGTGCTAAAAAGAGCAGCATCGGCATACTTTTCACGTCGTTTGGTAGAAATCCACACGCGCGTTCTGCCAAAAGCACCATTTGCATGCATATCGTGTGATTTTGCAGAAAACTGCATCCGCGTCTACCAAACGTTGCATATGCATGCTTAAAACGCGTTTTGGCACAAATCCATGTGCGGGTGCTAAAAAGCAGCATTGGTATGCTTCTCACGTCGTTTGGTAGAAATCCACACGCGCGTTCTGCCAAAAGCACCA
Organism: Dermacentor albipictus; assembly: GCF_038994185.2. Taxonomy (NCBI): domain Eukaryota; kingdom Metazoa; phylum Arthropoda; class Arachnida; order Ixodida; family Ixodidae; genus Dermacentor; species Dermacentor albipictus. The sequence goes on along the minus strand of NW_027225783.1, from coordinate 54,218 downwards.
TTTGCATGCATATCGTGTGGTTTTGCAGAAAACTGCATCCGCATCTACCAAAAAGTGCATGTGCTTGCTTAAAACGCGTTTTGGCACAAATCCATGAGCGGGTTCTAAAAAGAGCAGCATTGGCATGCTTTTCACGTCGTGTGGTAGAAATCCACGCGCGCGTTCTGCCAAAAGCACCCTTTGAATGCATATCGTGTAATTTGCATGCATATCGTGTGGTTTTGCAGAAAACTGCATCCGCGTCTACCAAAAGATGCATGAGCGTGGTTAAAACGCGTTTTGGCACAAATCCATGTGCGGGTCTTAAAAGAGCGGCATTGGCATGCTTTTCACGTCGTTTGGTAGAAATCCACACGCGCGTTCTGCCAAAAGCACCATTTGCATGCATATCTTGTGGTTTTGCAGAAAACTGCGTCCGCGTCTACCAAAAAGTGCATGTGCTTGCTTAAAACGCGTTTTGGCACAAATCCATGTGCAGGTGCTAAAAAGAGCAGCATCGGCATACTTTTCACGTCGTTTGGTAGAAATCCACACGCGCGTTCTGCCAAAAGCACCATTTGCATGCATATCGTGTGATTTTGCAGAAAACTGCATCCGCGTCTACCAAACGTTGCATATGCATGCTTAAAACGCGTTTTGGCACAAATCCATGTGCGGGTGCTAAAAAGCAGCATTGGTATGCTTCTCACGTCGTTTGGTAGAAATCCACACGCGCGTTCTGCCAAAAGCACCATTTGCATGCATATCGTGGGGTTTTGCAGAAAACTGCATCCGCGTCTACCAAAAGATGCATATGCATGCTTAAAACGCGTTTTGGCACAAATCCATGTGCGGGTTCTAAAAAGAGCAGCATTGGCATGCTTTTCACGTCGTTTGGTAGAAATCCACACGCGCGTTCTGCCAAAAGCACCATTTGCATGCATATCGTGTGGTTTTGCAGAAAACTGCATCCGTGTCTACCAAAAGATGCATATGCATGCTTAAACCGGGTTTTGGAAAAAATCCATGTGCGGGTGCTAAAAAGAGCAGCATTGGCATGCTTTTCACGTCGTTTGGTAGAAATCCACACGCGCGTTCAGCCAAAAGCACCATTTGCATGCATATCGTGTGGTTTTGCAGAAAACTGCATCCGCGTCTACCAAAAGTTGCATATGCATGCTTAAAAGACGTTTTGGCACAAATCCATGTGCGGGTTCTAAACAGAGCAGCATCGGCATGCTTTTCACGTCGTTTGGTAGAAATCCACACGCGCGTTCTGCCAAAAGCACCATTTGCATGCATATCGTGTGGTTTTGCAGAAAACTGCATCCGCATCTACCAAAAAGTGCATGTGCTTGCTTAAAACGCGTTTTGGCACAAATCCATGTGCGGGTTCTAAAAAGAGCAGATTGGCCTGCTTTTCACGTCGTTTGGTAGAAATCCACACGCGCGTTCTGCCAAAAGCACCATTTGCATGCATATCGTGTGCTTTTGCAGAAAACTGCGTCCGCGTCTACCAAAAAGTGCATGTGCAAGCTTAAAACGCGTTTTGGCACAAATCCATGTGCGGGTTCTAAAAAGAGCAGCATTGGCATGCTTTTCACGTCATTTGGTAGAAATCCACACGCGCGTTCTGCCACAAGCACCATTTGCAAGCATATCGTGTAGTTTTGCAGAAAACTGCAGCCGCGTCTACCAAAAGATGCATATGCATGCTTAAAACGCGTTTTGGCAAAAGTCCTTGTGCGGGTGCTAAAAAGAGCAGCACTGGCATGCTTTTCACGTCGTTTGGTAGAAATCCACACGGGCGTTCTGCCAAAAGCACCATTTGCATGCATATCGTGTGGTTTTGCAGAAAACTGCATCCGCGTCTACCAAAAGCTTAAAACGCGTTTTGGCACAAATCCATGAGCGGGTTCTAAAAAGAGCAGCATTGGCATGCTTTTCACGTCGTTTGGTAGAAATCCACACGCGCGTGCTGCCAAAAGCCCCATTGGCATGCATATCGTGTGGTTTTGCAGAAAACTGCATCCGCGTCTACCAAAACTTGCATATGCATGCTTAAAACGCGTTTTGGCACAAATCCATGTGCGGCTTCTAAAAAGAGCAGCATTGGAATGCTTTTCACGTCGTTTGGTAGAAATCCACACGCGCGTGCTGCCAAAAGCCCCATTTGCATGCATATCGTGTGGTTTTGCAGAAAACTGCATCCGCGTCTACCAAAACTTGCATATGCATGCTTAAAACGCGTTTTGGCACAAATCTATGTGCGGCTTCTAAAAAGAGCAGCATTGGCATGCTTTTCACGTCGTTTGGTAGAAATCCGAACGCGCGTTCTTCCAAAAGCACCATTTGCATGCATATCGTGTGGTTTTGCAGAAAACTGCATCCGCGTCTACCAAAAAAGTGCATGTGCTTGCTTAAAACGCGTTTTGGCACAAATCCATGTGCAGGTGCTAAAAAGAGCAGCATCGGCATGCTTTTCACGTCGTTTGGTAGAACTCCACACGAGCGTTCTGCCAAAAGCACCATTTGCTTGCATATCGTGTGGTTTTGCAGAAAACTGCATCCGCGTCTACCAAAAGTTGCATATGCCTGCTTAAAACGCGTTTTGGCACAAATCCATGAGCGGGTTCTAAAAAGAGCAGCATTGCCATGCTTTTCACGTCGTGTGGTAGAAATCTACGCACGCGTTCTGCCAAAAGCACCCTTTGAATGCATATCGTGTAGTTGTGCAGAAAACTGCATCCGCGTCTACCAAAAAGTGCATGTGCTTGCTCAAAACGCGTTTTGGCACAAATCCATGTGCGGGTGCTAAAAAAGCACCATTGGCATGCTTTTCACGTCGTTTGGTAGAAATCCACACGCGCGTTCTGCCAAAAGCACCATTTGCATGCATATCGTGTGGTTTTGCAGGAAAACTGCATCCGCGTCTACCAAAAAAGTGCATGTGCTTGCTTAAAACGCGTTTTGGCACAAATCCATGTGCAGGTACTAAAAAGAGCAGCATCGGCATACTTTTCACGTCGTTTGGTAGAAATCCACACGCGCGTTCTACCAAAAGCACCATTTGCATGCATATCGTGTGGTTTTTGCAGAAAACTGCATCCGCGTCTACCAAACGTTGCATATGCATGCTTAAAACGCGTTTTGGCACAAATCCATGTGCGGGTGCTAAAAAGCAGCATTGGTATGCTTCTCACGTCGTTTGGTAGAAATCCACACGCGCGTTCTGCCAAAAGCACCATTTGCATGCATATCGTGGGGTTTTGCAGAAAACTGCATCCGCGTCTACCAAAAGATGCATATGCATGCTTAAAACGCGTTTTGGCACAAATCCATGTGCGGGTTCTAAAAAGAGCAGCATTGGCATGCTTTTCACGTCGTTTGGTAGAAATCCACACGCGCGTTCTGCCAAAAGCACCATTTGCATGCATATCGTGTGGTTTTGCAGAAAACTGCATCCGTGTCTACCAAAAGATGCATATGCATGCTTAAAACGCGTTTTGGAAAAAATCCATGTGCGGGTGCTAAAAAGAGCAGCATTGGCATGCTTTTCACGTCGTTTGGTAGAAATCCACACGCGCGTTCTGCCAAAAGCACCATTTGCATGCATATCGTGTGGTTTTGCAGAAAACTGCATCCGCGTCTACCAAAAGTTGCATATGCATGCTTAAAACACGTTTTGGCACAAATCCATGTGCGGGTTCTAAACAGAGCAGCATCGGCATGCTTTTCACGTCGTTTGGTAGAAATCCACACGCGCGTTCTGCCAAAAGCACCATTTGCATGCATATCGTGTGGTTTTGCAGAAAACTGCATCCGCATCTACCAAAAAGTGCATGTGCTTGCTTAAAACGCGTTTTGGCACAAATCCATGTGCGGGTTCTAAAAAGAGCAGATTGGCCTGCTTTTCACGTCGTTTGGTAGAAATCCACACGCGCGTTCTGCCAAAAGCACCATTTGCATGCATATCGTGTGCTTTTGAAGAAAACTGCGTCCGCGTCTACCAAAAAGTGCATGTGCAAGCTTAAAACGCGTTTTGGCACAAATCCATGTGCGGGTTCTAAAAAGAGCAGCATTGGCATGCTTTTCACGTCATTTGGTAGAAATCCACACGAGCGTTCTGCCACAAGCACCATTTGCAAGCATATCGTGTAGTTTTGCAGAAAACTGCAGCCGCGTCTACCAAAAGATGCATATGCATGCTTAAAACGCGTTTTGGCAAAAGTCCTTGTGCGGGTGCTAAAAAGAGCAGCACTGGCATGCTTTTCACGTCGTTTGGTAGAAATCCACACGGGCGTTCTGCCAAAAGCACCATTTGCATGCATATCGTGTGGTTTTGCAGAAAACTGCATCCGCGTCTACCAAAAGCTTAAAACGCGTTTTGGCACAAATCCATGAGCGAGTTCTAAAAAGAGCAGCATTGGCATGCTTTTCACGTCGTTTGGTAGAAATCCACACGCGCGTGCTGCCAAAAGCCCATTGGCATGCATATCGTGTGGTTTTGCAGAAAACTGCATCCGCGTCTACCAAAACTTGCATATGCATGCTTAAAACGCGTTTTGGCACAAATCCATGTGCGGCTTCTAAAAAGAGCAGCATTGGCATGCTTTTCACGTCGTTTGGTAGAAATCCACACGCGCGTGCTGCCAAAAGCCCCATTTGCATGCATATCGTGTGGTTTTGCAGAAAACTGCATCCGCGTCTACCAAAACTTGCATATGCATGCTTAAAACGCGTTTTGGCACAAATCTATGTGCGGCTTCTAAAAAGAGCAGCATTGGCATGCTTTTCACGTCGTTTGGTAGAAATCCAAACGCGCGTTCTTCCAAAAGCACCATTTGCATGCATATCGTGTGGTTTTGCAGAAAACTGCATCCGCGTCTAGGAAAAGATGCATATGCACGCTTAAAACGCGTTTTGGCACAAATCCATGTGCGGGTGCTAAAAAGAGCAGCATTGGCATGCTTTTCACGTCGTTTGGTAGAAATCCACACGCGCGTTCTGCCAAAAGCACCATTTGCATGCATATCGTGTGGTTTTGCAGAAACCTGCATCCGCGTCTACCAAAAGATGCATATGCATGCTTAAAACGCGTTCTGGTACAAATCCATGTGCGGGTTCTAAAAAGAGCAGCATTGGCATGCTTTTCACGTCGTTTGGTAGAAATCCACACGCGCGTTCGGCCAAAAGCACCATTTGCATGCATATCGTGTGGTTTTGCAGAAAACTGCATCCGCGTCTACCAAAAGATGCATATGCATGCTTAAAACGCGTTTCGGCACAAATCCATGTGCGGGTGCTAAAATGAACAGCATTGGCATGCTTTTCACGTCGTTTGGTAGAAATCCACACCCGCGTTCTGCGAAAAGCACCATTTGCATGCATATCATGTGGTTTTGCAGAAAACTGCATCCGCCTCTGCCAAAAGATGCATATGCGTGGTTAAAACGCGTTTTGGCACAAATCCATGTGCGGCTTCTAAAAAGAGCAGCATTGGCATGCTTTTCACGTCGTTTGGTAGAAATCCACACGCGCGTTCTGCCAAAAGCACCATTTGCATGTATATCGTGTGGTTTTGCAGAAAACTGCATCCGCGTCTACCAAAACTTGCATATGCATGGTTAAAACGCGTTTTGGCACAAATCTATGTGCGGCTTCTAAAAAGAGCAGCATTGGCATGCTTTTCACGTCGTTTGGTAGAAATCCAAACGCGCGTTCTTCCAAAAGCACCATTTGCATGCATATCGTGTGGTTTTGCAGAAAACTGCATCCGCGTCTAGGAAAAGATGCATATGCACGCTTAAAACGCGTTTTGGCACAAATCCATGTGCGGGTGCTAAAAAGAGCAGCATTGGCATGCTTTTCACGTCGTTTGGTAGAAATCCACACGCGCGTTCGGCCAAAAGCACCATTTGCATGCATATCGTGTGGTTTTGCAGAAAACTGCATCCGCGTCTACCAAAAGATGCATATGCATGCTTAAAACGCGTTCGGCACAAATCCATGTGCGGGTGCTAAAATGAACAGCATTGGCATGCTTTTCACGTCGTTTGGTAGAAATCCACACCCGCGTTCTGCGAAAAGCACCATTTGCATGCATATCGTGTGGTTTTGCAGAAAACTGCATCCGCCTCTGCCAAAAGATGCATATGCGTGGTTAAAACGCGTTTTGGCACAAATCCATGTGCGGGTGCTAAAAAGAGCAGTATTGGCATGCTTTTCACGTCGTTTGGTAGAAATCCACACGCGCGTTCTGCCAAAAGCACCATTTGCATGCATATCGTGTGGTTTTGCAGAAAACTGCATCCGCGTCTACCAAAAGGTGCAGGTGCATGCTTAAAACGCGTTTTGGCACAAATCCATGTGCGGGTGCTAAAAAGTGCAGCATTGGCATGCTTTTCACGACGTTTTGTAGAAATCCACACGCGCGTTCTGCCAAAAGCACCATTTGCATGCATATCGTGTGGTTTTGCAGAAAACTGCATCCGCGTCTACCAAAAAAGTGCATGTGCTTGCTTAAAACGCGTTTTGGCACAAATCCATGTGCAGGTGCAAAAAGAGCAGCATCGGCCTGCTTTTCACGTCGTTTGGTAGAAATCCACACGCGCGTTCTGCCAAAAGCAACATTTGCATGCATATCGTGTGGTTTTGCAGAAAACTGCATCCGCGTCTACCAAAAGTTGCATATGCATGCTTCAAACGCGTTTTGGCACAAATCCATGTGCGGGTTCTAAAAGAGCAGCATTGGCATGCTTTTCACGTCGTTTGGTAGAAATAAACACGCGCGTTCTGCAAAAAGCACCATTTGCATGCATATCGTGTGGTTTTGCAGAAAACTGCATCCGCGTCTAACAAAAGATGCATATGCATGCTTAAAACGCGTTCTGGTACAAATCCATGTGCGGGTTCTAAAAAGAGCAGCATTGGCCTGCTTTTCACGTCGTTTGGTAGAAATCCACACGCGCGTTCGGCCAAAAGCACCATTTCCATGCATATCGTGTGGTTTTGCAGAAAACTGCATCCGCGTCTACCAAACGATGCATATGCATGCTTAAAAACGCGTTTCGGCACAAATCCATGTGCGGGTGCTAAAATGAGCAGCATTGGCATGCTTTTCACGTCCTTTGGTAGAAATCCACACGCGCGTTCTGCCAAAAGCACCATTTGCATGCATATCGTGTGGTTTTGCAGAAAACTGCATCCGCCTCTGCCAAAAGATGCATATGCGTGGTTAAAACGCGTTTTGGCACAAATCCATGTGCGGCTTCTAAAAAGAGCAGCATTGGCATGCTTTTCACGTCGTTTGGTAGAAATCCACACGCGCGTTCTGCCAAAAGCACCATTTGCATGCATATCGTGTGGTTTTGCAGAAAACTGCATCCGCGTCTACCAAAACTTGCATATGCATGCTTAAAACGCGTTTTGGCACAAATCTATGTGCGGCTTCTAAAAAGAGCAGCATTGGCATGCTTTTCACGTCGTTTGGTAGAAATCCAAACGCGCGTTCTTCCAAAAGCACCATTTGCATGCATATCGTGTGGTTTTGCAGAAAACTGCATCCGCGTCTAGGAAAAGATGCATATGCACGCTTAAAACGCGTTTTGGCACAAATCCATGTGCGGGTGCTAAAAAGAGCAGCATTGGCATGCTTTTCACGTCGTTTGGTAGAAATCCACACGCGCGTTCTGCCAAAAGCACCATTTGCATGCATATCGTGTGGTTTTGCAGAAACCTGCATCCGCGTCTACCAAAAGATGCATATGCATGCTTAAAACGCGTTCTGGTACAAATCCATGTGCGGGTTCTAAAAAGAGCAGCATTGGCATGCTTTTCACGTCGTTTGGTAGAAATCCACACGCGCGTTCGGCCAAAAGCACCATTTGCATGCATATCGTGTGGTTTTGCAGAAAACTGCATCCGCGTCTACCAAAAGATGCATATGCATGCTTAAAACGCGTTTCGGCACAAATCCATGTGCGGGTGCTAAAATGAACAGCATTGGCATGCTTTTCACGTCGTTTGGTAGAAATCCACACCCGCGTTCTGCGAAAAGCACCATTTGCATGCATATCGTGTGGTTTTGCAGAAAACTGCATCCGCCTCTGCCAAAAGATGCATATGCGTGGTTAAAACGCGTTTTGGCACAAATCCATGTGCGGGTGCTAAAAAGAGCAGTATTGGCATGCTTTTCACGTCGTTTGGTAGAAATCCACACGCGCGTTCTGCCAAAAGCACCATTTGCATGCATATCGTGTGGTTTTGCAGAAAACTGCATCCGCGTCTACCAAAAGGTGCAGGTGCATGCTTAAAACGCGTTTTGGCACAAATCCATGTGCGGGTGCTAAAAAGAGCAGCATTGGCATGCTTTTCACGACGTTTTGTAGAAATCCACACGCGCGTTCTGCCAAAAGCACCATTTGCATGCATATCGTGTGGTTTTGCAGAAAACTGCATCCGCGTCTACCAAAAAAGTGCATGTGCTTGCTTAAAACGCGTTTTGGCACAAATCCATGTGCAGGTGCAAAAAGAGCAGCATCGGCCTGCTTTTCACGTCGTTTGGTAGAAATCCACACGCGCGTTCTGCCAAAAGCAACATTTGCATGCATATCGTGTGGTTTTGCAGAAAACTGCATCCGCGTCTACCAAAAGTTGCATATGCATGCTTCAAACGCGTTTTGGCACAAATCCATGTGCGGGTTCTAAAAAGAGCAGCATTGGCATGCTTTTCACGTCGTTTGGTAGAAATAAACACGCGCGTTCTGCAAAAAGCACCATTTGCATGCATATCGTGTGGTTTTGCAGAAAACTGCATCCGCGTCTAACAAAAGATGCATATGCATGCTTAAAACGCGTTCTGGTACAAATCCATGTGCGGGTTCTAAAAAGAGCAGCATTGGCCTGCTTTTCACGTCGTTTGGTAGAAATCCACACGCGCGTTCGGCCAAAAGCACCATTTCCATGCATATCGTGTGGTTTTGCAGAAAACTGCATCCGCGTCTACCAAACGATGCATATGCATGCTTAAAACGCGTTTCGGCACAAATCCATGTGCGGGTGCTAAAATGAGCAGCATTGGCATGCTTTTCACGTCCTTTGGTAGAAATCCACACGCGCGTTCTGCCAAAAGCACCATTTGCATGCATATCGTGTGGTTTTGCAGAAAACTGCATCCGCGTCTACCAAAAGTTGCATATGCATGCTTAAAACGCGTTTTGGCACAAATCCATGTGCGGGTTCTAAAAAGAGCAGCATTGGCATGCTTTTCACGTCGTTAGGTAGAAATTCACACGCGCGTTCTGCCAAAAGCACCATTTGCATGCATATCGTGTGGTTTTGCAGAAAACTGCATCCGCGTCTAACAAAAGATGCATATGCGTGGTTAAAACGCGTTTTGGCACAAATCCATGTGCGGGTTCTAAAAAGAGCAGCGTTGGCATGCTTTTCACGTGGTTTGGTAGAAATCCACAGGCGCGTTCTGCCAAAAGCACCATTTGCATGCATATCGTGTGGTTTTGCAGAAAACTGCATCCGCGTCTACCAAAAGATGCATATGCATGCTTAAAACGCGTTTTGGAACAAATCCATGTGCGGGTGCTAAAAAGAGCAGCATTGGCATGCTTTTCACGTCGTTTGGTAGAAATCCACACGCGCGTTCCGCCAAAAGCACCATTTGCATGCATATCGTGTGGTTTTGCAGAAAACTGCATCCGCGTCTACCAAAAGGTGCAGGTGCATGCTTAAAACGCGTTTTGGCACAAATCCATGTGCGGGTTCTAAAACGAGCAGCGTTGGCATGCTTTTCACGTCGTTTGGAAGAAATCCACACGCGCGTTCTGCCAAAAGCACCATTTGCATGCATATCGTGTGGTTTTGCAGAAAACTGCATCCGCGTCTACCAAAAGATGCATATGCATGCTTAAAACGCGTTTTGGCACAAATCCATGTGCGGGTGCTAAAAAGAGCAGCATTGGCATGCTTTTCACGTCGTTTGGTAGAAATCCACACGCGCGTTCCGCCAAAAGCACCATTTGCATGCATATCGTGTGGTTTTGCAGAAAACTGCATCCGCGTCTACCAAAAGCTGCAGGTGCATGCTTAAAACGCGTTTTGGCACAAATCCATGTGCGGGTGCTAAAAAGAGCAGCATTGGCATGCTTTTCACGACGTTTGGTAGAAATCCACACGCGCGTTCTGCCAAAAGCACCATTTGCATGCATATCGTGTGGTTTTGCAGAAAACTGCATCCGCGTCTACCAAAAAAGTGCATGTGCTTGCTCAAAACGCGTTCTGGTACAAATCCATGTGCGGGTTCTAAAAAGAGCAGCATTGGCATGCTTTTCACGTCGTTTGGTAGAAATCCACACGCGCGTTCGGCCAAAAGCACCATTTGCATGCATATCGTGTGGTTTTGCAGAAAACTGCATCCGCGTCTACCAAAAGATGCATATGCATGCTTAAAACGCGTTCTGGCACAAATCCATGTGCGGGTTCTAAAAAGAGCAGCATTGGCATGCTTTTCACGTCGTTTGGTAGAAATCCACACGTGTGTTCTGCCAAAAGCACCATTTGCATGCATATCGTGTGCTTTTGCAGAAAACTGCATCCGCGTCAACCAAAAGATGCATATGCATGCTTAAAACGCGTTTCGGCACAAATCCATGTGCGGGTTCTAAAAAGAGCAGCATTGGCATGCTTTTCACGTCGTTTGGTAGAAATCCACACGCGTGTTCTGCCAAAAGCACCATTTGCATGCATATCGTGTGGTTTTGCAGAAAACTGCATCCGCATCTACCAAAAGATGCATATGCATGTTTAAAACGCGTTTTGGCAGAAATCCATGTGCGGCTTCTAAAAAGAGCAGCATTGGCATGCTTTTCACGTCGTTTGGTAGAAATCCACACGCGCGTTCTGCCAAAAGCACCATTTGCATGCATATCGTGTGGTTTTGCAGAAAACTGCATCTGCGTCTACCAAAAGATGCATAAGCGTGGTTAAAACGCGTTTTGGCTCAAATCCATGTGCGGGTTCTAAAAAGAGCAGCATTGGTATGCTTCTCACGTCGTTTGGTAGAAATCCACACGAGCGTTCTGCCAAAAGCACCATTTGCATGCATATCGTGGGGTTTTGCAGAAAACTGCATCCGCGTCTACCAAAAGTTGCATATGCATGCTTAAAACGCGTTTTGGCATAAATCCATGTGCGGGTGCTAAAAAGAGCAGCATTGGCATGCTTTTCACGTCGTTTGGTAGAAATCCACACGCGCGTTCTGCCAAAAGCACCATTTCCATGTATATCGTGTGGTTTTGCAGAAAACTGCATCCGCGTCTACCAAAAGATGCATATGCATGCTTAAAACGCGTTTTGGCATAAATCCATGTGCGGGTGTTAAAAAGAGCAGCATCGGCATACTTTTCACGTCGTTTGGTAGAAATCCACAAGCGCGTTCTGCCAAAAGCACCATTTGCATGCATATCGTGTGGTTTTGCAGAAAACTGAATCCGCGTCTACCAAAAGTTGCACATGCATGCTTAAAACGCGTTTTGGCACAAATCCATGTGCAGGTTCTAAAAAGAGCAGCATCGGCATGCTTTTCACGTCGTTTGGTAGAACTCCACACGCGGGTTCTGCCAAAAGCACCATTTGCATGCATATCGTGTGGTTTTGCAGAAAACTGCATCCGCGTCTACCAAAAGATGCATAAGCGTGGTTAAAACGCGTTTTGGCACAAATCCATGTGCGGCTTCTAAAAAGAGCAGCATTGGCATGCTTTTCACGTCGTTTGGTAGAAATCCACACGCGCGTTCTGCCAAAAGCACCATTTGCATGCATATCGTGTGGTTTTGCAGAAAACTGCATCCGCGTCTACCAAAAGATGCATAAGCGTGGTTAAAACGCGTTTTGGCACAAATCCATGTGCGGGTTCTAAAAAGAGCAGCATTGGCATGCTTTTTACGTCGTTTGGTAGAAATCCACACGCGCGTTCTGCCAAAAGCACCATTTGCATGCATATCTTGTGATTTTGCAGAAAACTGCGTCCGCGTCTACGAAAAATTGCGTGTGCTTGCTTAAAACGCGTTTTCGCACAAATCCGTGTGCAGGTGCTAAAAAGAGCAGCATCGGCATACTTTTCACGCCGTTTGGTAGAAATCCACACGCGCGTTCTGCCAAAAGCACCATTTCCATGCATATCGTGTGGTTTTGCAGAAAACTGCATCCGCGTCTACCAAAAGATGCATATGCATGCTTAAAACGCGTTTTGGCACAAATCTATGTGCGGGTGCTAAAAAGAGCAGCATTGGTATGCTTCTCACGTCGTTTGGTCGAAATCCACGCGCGCGTTCTGCCAAAAGCACCATTTGCATGCATATCATGTAGTTGTGCAGAAAACTGCATCCGCGTCTACCAAAAAGTGCATGTGCTTGCTTAAAACGCGTTTTGGCACAAATCCATGTGCGGGTGCTAAAAAAAGCAGCAATGCTTTTCACGTCGTTTGGTAGAAATCCACATGCGCGTTCTGCCAAAAGCACCATTTGCATGCATATCGTGTGGTTTTGCAGAAAACTGCATCCGTGTGTACCTAAAGATGCATATGCATGCTTAAAACGCGTTTTGGCACAAATCCATGTGCGGGTGCTAAAAAGAGCAGCATTGGTATGCTTCTCACGTCGTTTGGTAGAAATCCACACGCGCGTACTGCCAAAAGCACCATTTGCATGCATATCGTGTGGTTTTGCAGAAAACTGCATCCGCATCTACCAAAAAGTGCATGTGCTTGCTTAAAACGCGTTTTGGCACAAATCCATGTGCAGGTGCTAAAAAGAGCAGCATCGGCATGCTTTGCACGTCGTTTGGTAGAACTCCACACGCGCGTTCTGCCAAAAGCACCATTTGCATGCATATCGTGTGGTTTTGCAGAAAACTGCATCTGCGTCTACCAAAAGTTGCATATGCATGCTTAAAAGGCGTTTTGGCACAAATCCATGTGCGGCTTCTAAAAAGAGCAGCATTGGCATGCTTTTCACGTCGTTTGGTAGAAATCCACACGCGCGTTCTGCCAAAAGCACCATTTGCATGCATATCGTGTAGTTTTGCAGAAAACTGCATCCGCGTCTACCAAAAGTTGCATATGCATGCTTCAAACGCGTTTTGGCACAAATCCATGTGCGGGTTCTAAAAAGAGCAGCATTGGCATGCTTTTCACGTCGTTTGGTAGAAATCAACACGCGCGTTCTGCAAAAAGCACCATTTGCATGCATATCGTGTGGTTTTGCAGAAAACTGCATCCGCGTCTACCAAAACTTGCATATGCATGCTTAAAACGCGTTTTGGCACAAATCCATGTGCGGCTTCTAAAAAGAGCAGCATTGGCATGCTTTTCACGTCGTTTGGTAGAAATCCACACGCGCGTGCTGCCAAAAGCCCCATTTGCATGCATATCGTGTGGTTTTGCAGAAAACTGCATCCGCGTCTACCAAAAGATGCATATGCGTGGTTAAAACGCGTTTTGGCACAAATCCATGTGCGGGTGCTAAAAAGAGCAGTATTGGCATGCTTTTCACGTCGTTTGGTAGAAATCCACACGCGCGTTCTGCCAAAAGCACCATTTGCATGCATATCGTGTGGTTTTGCAGAAAACTGCATCCGCGTCTACCAAAAGGTGCAGGTGCATGCTTAAAACGCGTTTTGGCACAAATCCATGTGCGGGTTCTAAAAAGAGCAGCATTGGCATGCTTTTCACGTCGTTTGGTAGAAATCCACACGCGCGTTCTGCCAAAAGCCCCATTTGCATGCATATCGTGTGGTTTTGCAGAAAACTGCATCCGCATCTACCAAAAGATGCATATGCATGCTTAAAACGCGTTTTGGCTCAAATCCATGTGCGGGTTCTAAAAAGAGCAGATTGGCCTGCTTTTCACGTCGTTTGGCAGAAATCCACACGCGCGTTCTGCCAAAAGCACCATTTGGATGCATATCGTGTGGTTTTGCAGAAAACTGCATCCGCCTCTGCCAAAAGATGCATATGCGTGGTTAAAACGCGTTTTGGCACAAATCCATGTGCGGGTGCTAAAAAGAGCAGTATTGGCATGCTTTTCACGTCGTTTGGTAGAAATCCACACGCGCGTTCTGCCAAAAGCACCATTTGCATGCATATCGTGTGGTTTTGCAGAAAACTGCATCCGCGTCTACCAAAAGGTGCAGGTGCATGCTTAAAACGCGTTTTGGCACAAATCCATGTGCGGGTGCTAAAAAGAGCAGCATTGGCATGCTTTTCACGACGTTTTGTAGAAATCCACACGCGCGTTCTGCCAAAAGCACCATTTGCATGCATATCGTGTGGTTTTGCAGAAAACTGCATCCGCGTCTACCAAAAAAGTGCATGTGCTTGCTTAAAACGCGTTTTGGCACAAATCCATGTGCAGGTGCAAAAAGAGCAGCATCGGCATGCTTTTCACGTCGTTTGGTAGAAATCCACACGCGCGTTCTGCCAAAAGCACCATTTGCATGCATATCGTGTGGTTTTGCAGAAAACTGCATCCGCGTCTACCAAAAGTTGCATATGCATGCTTCAAACGCGTTTTGGCACAAATCCATGTGCGGGTTCTAAAAAGAGCAGCATTGGCATGCTTTTCACGTCGTTTGGTAGAAATCAACACGCGCGTTCTGCAAAAAGCACCATTTGCATGCATATCGTGTGGTTTTGCAGAAAACTGCATCCGCGTCTAGCAAAAGATGCATATGCATGCTTAAAACGCGTTCTGGTACAAATCCATGTGCGTGTTCTAAAAAGAGCAGCATTGGCATGCTTTTCACGTCGTTTGGTAGAAATCCACACGCGCGTTCGGCCAAAAGCACCATTTCCATGCATATCGTGTGGTTTTGCAGAAAACTGCATCCGCGTCTACCAAACGATGCATATGCATGCTTAAAACGCGTTTCGGCACAAATCCATGTGCGGGTGCTAAAATGAGCAGCATTGGCATGCTTTTCACGTCCTTTGGTAGAAATCCACACGCGCGTTCTGCCAAAAGCACCATTTGCATGCATATCGTGTGGTTTTGCAGAAAACTGCATCCGCGTCTACCAAAAGTTCCATATGCATGCTTAAAACGCGTTTTGGCACAAATCCATGTGCGGGTTCTAAAAAGAGCAGCATTGGCATGCTTTTCACGTCGTTTGGTAGAAATTCACACGCGCGTTCTGCCAAAAGCACCATTTGCATGCATATCGTGTGGTTTTGCAGAAAACTGCATCCGCGTCTACCAAAAGATGCATATGCATGCTTAAAACGCGTTTTGGCACAAATCCATGTGCGGGTGCTAAAAAGAGCAGCATTGGCATGCTTTTCACGTCGTTTGGTAGAAATCCACACGCGCGTTCCGCCAAAAGCACCATTTGCATGCATATCGTGTGGTTTTGCAGAAAACTGCATCCGCGTCTACCAAAAGGTGCAGGTGCATGCTTAAAACGCGTTTTGGCACAAATCCATGTGCGGGTGCTAAAAAGAGCAGCATTGGCATGCTTTTCACGACGTTTGGTAGAAATCCACACGCGCGTTCTGCCAAAAGCACCATTTGCATGCATATCGTGTGGTTTTGCAGAAAACTGCATCTGCGTCTACCAAAAGATGCATAAGCGTGGTTAAAACGCGTTTTGGCTCAAATCCATGTGCGGGTTCTAAAAAGAGCAGCATTGGTATGCTTCTCACGTCGTTTGGTAGAAATCCACACGAGCGTTCTGCCAAAAGCACCATTTGCATGCATATCGTGGGGTTTTGCAGAAAACTGCATCCGCGTCTACCAAAAGTTGCATATGCATGCTTAAAACGCGTTTTGGCATAAATCCATGTGCGGGTGCTAAAAAGAGCAGCATTGGCATGCTTTTCACGTCGTTTGGTAGAAATCCACACGCGCGTTCGGCCAAAAGCACCATTTCCATGCATATCGTGTGGTTTTGCAGAAAACTGCATCCGCGTCTACCAAAAGGTGCAGGTGCATGCTTAAAACGCGTTTTGGCACAAATCCATGTGCGGGTGCTAAAAAGAGCAGCATTGGCATGCTTTTCACGACGTTTGGTAGAAATCCACACGCGCGTTCTGCCAAAAGCACCATTTGCATGCATATCGTGTGGTTTTGCAGAAAACTGCATCCGCGTCTACCAAAAAAGTGCATGTGCTTGCTCAAAACGCGTTCTGGTACAAATCCATGTGCGGGTTCTAAAAAGAGCAGCATTGGCATGCTTTTCACGTCGTTTGGTAGAAATCCACACGCGCGTTCGGCCAAAAGCACCATTTGCATGCATATCGTGTGGTTTTGCAGAAAACTGCATCCGCGTCTACCAAAAGATGCATATGCATGCTTAAAACGCGTTCTGGCACAAATCCATGTGCGGGTTCTAAAAAGAGCAGCATTGGCATGCTTTTCACGTCGTTTGGTAGAAATCCACACGCGCGTTCTGCCAAAAGCACCATTTGCATGCATATCGTGTGGTTTTGCAGAAAACTGCATCCGCGTCAACCAAAAGATGCATATGCATGCTTAAAACGCGTTTCGGCACAAATCCATGTGCGGGTTCTAAAAAGAGCAGCATTGGCATGCTTTTCACGTCGTTTGGTAGAAATCCACACGCGCGTTCTGCCAAAAGCACCATTTGCATGCATATCGTGTGGTTTTGCAGAAAACTGCATCCGCATCTACCAAAAGATGCATATGCATGTTTAAAACGCGTTTTGGCAGAAATCCATGTGCGGCTTCTAAAAAGAGCAGCATTGGCATGCTTTTCACGTCGTTTGGTAGAAATCCACACGCGCGTTCTGCCAAAAGCACCATTTGCATGCATATCGTGTGGTTTTGCAGAAAACTGCATCTGCGTCTACCAAAAGATGCATAAGCGTGGTTAAAACGCGTTTTGGCTCAAATCCATGTGCGGGTTCTAAAAAGAGCAGCATTGGTATGCTTCTCACGTCGTTTGGTAGAAATCCACACGAGCGTTCTGCCAAAAGAACCATTTGCATGCATATCGTGTGGTTTTGCAGAAAACTGCATCCGTGTGTACCTAAAGATGCATATGCATGCTTAAAACGCGTTTTGGCACAAATCCATGTGCGGGTGCTAAAAAGAGCAGCATTGGTATGCTTCTCACGTCGTTTGGTAGAAATCCACACGCGCGTTCTGCCAAAAGCACCATTTGCATGCATATCGTGTGTTTTTGCAGAAAACTGCATCCGCATCTACCAAAAAGTGCATGTGCTTGCTTAAAACGCGTTTTGGCACAAATCCATGTGCAGGTGCTAAAAAGAGCAGCATCGGCATGCTTTGCACGTCGTTTGGTAGAACTCCACACGCGCGTTCTGCCAAAAGCACCATTTGCATGCATATCGTGTGGTTTTGCAGAAAACTGCATCTGCGTCTACCAAAAGTTGCATATGCATGCTTAAAACGCGTTTTGGCACAAATCCATGTGCGGCTTCTAAAAAGAGCAGCATTGGCATGCTTTTCACGTCGTTTGGTAGAAATCCACACGCGCGTTCTGCCAAAAGCACCATTTGCATGCATATCGTGTGGTTTTGCAGAAAACTGCATCCGCGTCTAGCAAAACTTGCATATGCATGCTTAAAACGCGTTTTGGCACAAATCCATGTGCGGCTTCTAAAAAGAGCAGCATTGGCATGCTTTTCATGTCGTTTGGTAGAAATCCACACGCGCGTTCTGCCAAAAGCACCATTTGCATGCATATCGTGTGGTTTTGCAGAAAACTGCATCCGCATCTACCAAAAGATGCATATGCATGCTTAAAACGCCTTTTGGCTCAAATCCATGTGCGGGTTCTAAAAAGAGCAGCATTGGCATGCTTTTCACGTCGTTTGGTAGAAATCCACACGCGCGTTCTGCCAAAAGCCCCATTTGCATGCATATCGTGTGGTTTTGCAGAAAACTGCATCCGCATCTACCAAAAGATGCATATGCATGCTTAAAACGCGTTTTGGCTCAAATCCATGTGCGGGTTCTAAAAAGAGCAGATTGGCCTGCTTTTCACGTCGTTTGGTAGAAATCCACACGCGCGTTCTGCCAAAAGCACCATTTGCATGCATATCGTGTGGTTTTGCAGAAAACTGCATCCGCCTCTGCCAAAAGATGCATATGCGTGGTTAAAACGCGTTTTGGCACAAATCCATGTGCGGGTGCTAAAAAGAGCAGTATTGGCATGCTTTTCACGTCGTTTGGTAGAAATCCACACGCGCGTTCTGCCAAAAGCACCATTTGCATGCATATCGTGTGGTTTTGCAGAAAACTGCATCCGCGTCTACCAAAAGGTGCAGGTGCATGCTTAAAACGCGTTTTGGCACAAATCCATGTGCGGGTGCTAAAAAGAGCAGCATTGGCATGCTTTTCACGAAGTTTTGTAGAAATCCACACGCGCGTTCTGCCAAAAGCACCATTTGCATGCATATCGTGTGGTTTTGCAGAAAACTGCATCCGCGTCTACCAAAAAAGTGCATGTGCTTGCTTAAAACGCGTTTTGGCACAAATCCATGTGCAGGTGCAAAAAGAGCAGCATCGGCATGCTTTTCACGTCGTTTGGTAGAAATCCACACGCGCGTTCTGCCAAAAGCACCATTTGCATGCATATCGTGTGGTTTTGCAGAAAACTGCATCCGCGTCTACCAAAAGTTGCATATGCATGCTTCAAACGCGTTTTGGCACAAATCCATGTGCGGGTTCTAAAAAGAGCAGCATTGGCATGCTTTTCACGTCGTTTGGTAGAAATCAACACGCGCGTTCTGCAAAAAGCACCATTTGCATGCATATCGTGTGGTTTTGCAGAAAACTGCATCCGCGTCTAGCAAAAGATGCATATGCATGCTTAAAACGCGTTCTGGTACAAATCCATGTGCGGGTTCTAAAAAGAGCAGCATTGGCATGCTTTTCACGTCGTTTGGTAGAAATCCACACGCGCGTTCTGCCAAAAGCACCATTTCCATGCATATCGTGTGGTTTTGCAGAAAACTGCATCCGCGTCTACCAAACGATGCATATGCATGCTTAAAACGCGTTTCGGCACAAATCGATGTGCGGGTGCTAAAATGAGCAGCATTGGCATGCTTTTCACGTCCTTTGGTAGAAATCCACACGCGCGTTCTGCCAAAAGCACCATTTGCATGCATATCGTGTGGTTTTGCAGAAAACTGCATCCGCGTCTACCAAAAGTTGCATATGCATGCTTAAAACGCGTTTTGGCACAAATCCATGTGCGGGTTCTAAAAAGAGCAGCATTGGCATGCTTTTCACGTCGTTTGGTAGAAATTCACACGCGCGTTCTGCCAAAAGCACCATTTGCATGCATATCGTGTGGTTTTGCAGAACACTGCATCCGCGTCTACCAAAAGATGCATATGCATGCTTAAAACGCGTTTTGGCACAAATCCATGTGCGGGTGCTAAAAAGAGCAGCATTGGCATGCTTTTCACGTCGTTTGGTAGAAATCCACACGCGCGTTCCGCCAAAAGCACCATTTGCATGCATATCGTGTGGTTTTGCAGAAAACTGCATCCGCGTCTACCAAAAGGTGCAGGTGCATGCTTAAAACGCGTTTTGGCACAAATCCATGTGCGGGTGCTAAAAAGAGCAGCATTGGCATGCTTTTCACGACGTTTGGTAGAAATCCACACGCGCGTTCTGCCAAAAGCACCATTTGCATGCATATCGTGTGGTTTTGCAGAAAACTGCATCTGCGTCTACCAAAAGATGCATAAGCGTGGTTAAAACGCGTTTTGGCTCAAATCCATGTGCGGGTTCTAAAAAGAGCAGCATTGGTATGCTTCTCACGTCGTTTGGTAGAAATCCACACGAGCGTTCTGCCAAAAGCACCATTTGCATGCATATCGTGGGGTTTTGCAGAAAACTGCATCCGCGTCTACCAAAAGTTGCATATGCATGCTTAAAACGCGTTTTGGCCTAAATCCATGTGCGGGTGCTAAAAAGAGCAGCATTGGCATGCTTTTCACGTCGTTTGGTAGAAATCCACACGTGCGTTCTGCCAAAAGCACCATTTGCATGCATATCGTGTGGTTTCGCAGAAAACTGCAGCCGTGTCAACCAAAAGATGCATAAGCATGCTTAAAGCGCGTTTTGGCACAAATCCATGTGCGGCTTGTAAAAAGAGCAGCATTGGCATGCTTTTCACGTCGTTTGGTAGAAATCCACACGCGCGTTATGCCAAAAGCACCATTTGCATGCATATCGTGTGGTTTTGCAGAAAACTGCATCCGCGTCTACCAAAAGATGCATAAGCGTGGTTAAAACGCGTTTTGGCACAAATCCATGTGCGGGTTCTAAAAAGAGCAGCATTGGCATGCTTTTCACGTCGTTTGGTAGAAATCCACACGCGCGTTCTGCCAAAAGCACCATTTCCATGTATATCGTGTGGTTTTGCAGAAAACTGCATCCGCGTCTACCAAAAGATGCATATGCATGCTTAAAACGCGTTTTGGCATAAATCCATGTGCGGGTGCTAAAAAGAGCAGCATCGGCATACTTTTCACGTCGTTTGGTAGAAATCCTCACGCGCGTTCTGCCAAAAGCACCATTTGCATGCATATCGTGCGGTTTTGCAGAAAACTGCATCCGCGTCTACCAAAAGATGCATATGCATGCTTAAAACGTGTTTTGACACAAATCCATGTGCGGCTACTAAAAAGAGCAGCATTGGCATGCTTTTCACGTCGTTTGGTAGAAATCCACACGCGCGTTCCGCCAAAAGCACCATTTGCATGCATATCGTGTGGTTTTGCAGAAAACTGCGTCCGCGTCTACGAAAAATTGCGTGTGCTTGCTTAAAACGCGTTTTCGCACAAATCCGTGTGCAGGTGCTAAAAAGAGCAGCATCGGCATACTTTTCACGTCGTTTGGTAGAAATCCACACGCGCGTTCTGCCAAAAGCACCATTTCCATGCATATCGTGTGGTTTTGCAGAAAACTGCATCCGCGTCTACCAAAAGATGCATATGCATGCTTAAAACGCGTTTTGGCACAAATCCATGTGCGGGTGCTAAAAAGAGCAGCATTGGTATGCTTCTCACGTCGTTTGGTCGAAATCTACGCGCGCGTTCTGCCAAAAGCACCATTTGCATGCATATCATGTAGTTGTGCAGAAAACTGCATCCGCGTCTACCAAAAAGTGCATGTGCTTGCTTAAAACGCGTTTTGGCACAAATCCATGTGCGGGTGCTAAAAAAAGCAGCAATGCTTTTCACGTCGTTTGGTAGAAATCCACATGCGCGTTCTGCCAAAAGCACCATTTGCATGCATATCGTGTGGTTTTGCAGAAAACTGCATCCGTGTGTACCTAAAGATGCATATGCATGCTTAAAACGCGTTTTGGCACAAATCCATGTGCGGGTGCTAAAAAGAGCAGCATTGGTATGCTTCTCACGTCGTTTGGTAGAAATCCACACGCGCGTTCTGCCAAAAGCACCATTTGCATGCATATCGTGTGGTTTTGCAGAAAACTGCATCCGCATCTACCAAAAAGTGCATGTGCTTGCTTAAAACGCGTTTTGGCACAAATCCATGTGCAGGTGCTAAAAAGAGCAGCATCGGCATGCTTTGCACGTCGTTTGGTAGAACTCCACACGCGCGTTCTGCCAAAAGCACCATTTGCATGCATATCGTGTGGTTTTGCAGAAAACTGCATCTGCGTCTACCAAAAGTTGCATATGCATGCTTAAAACGCGTTTTGGCGCAAATCCATGTGCGGCTTCTAAAAAGAGCAGCATTGGCATGCTTTTCACGTCGTTTGGTAGAAATCCACACGCGCGTTCTGCCAAAAGCACCATTTGCATGCATATCGTGTGGTTTTGCAGAAAACTGCATCCGCGTCTAGCAAAACTTGCATATGCATGCTTAAAACGCGTTTTGGCACAAATCCATGTGCGGCTTCTAAAAAGAGCAGCATTGGCATGCTTTTCATGTCGTTTGGTAGAAATCCACACGCGCGTTCTGCCAAAAGCACCATTTGCATGCATATCGTGTGGTTTTGCAGAAAACTGCATCCGCATCTACCAAAAGATGCATATGCATGCTTAAAACGCGTTTTGGCTCAAATCCATGTGCGGGTTCTGAAAAGAGCAGCATTGGCATGCTTTTCACGTCGTTTGGTAGAAATCCACACGCGCGTTCTGCCAAAAGCCCCATTTGCATGCATATCGTGTGGTTTTGCAGAAAACTGCATCCGCATCTACCAAAAGATGCATATGCATGCTTAAAACGCGTTTTGGCTCAAATCCATGTGCGGGTTCTAAAAAGAGCAGATTGGCCTGCTTTTCACGTCGTTTGGTAGAAATCCACACGCGCGTTCTGCCAAGAGCACCATTTGCATGCATATCTTGTGGTCTTGCAGAAAACTACGTCCGCATCTACCAAAAGATGCATATGCATGCTTAAAACGCGTTTTGGCTCAAATCCATGTGCGGGTTCTAAAAAGAGCAGCATTGGCATGCTTTTCACGTCGTTTGGTAGAAATCCACACGCGCGTTCTGCCAAAAGCACCATTTGGATGCATATCGTGTGGTTTTGCAGAAAACTGCGTCCGCGTCTACCAAAAAGTGCATGTGCTTGCTTAAAACGCGTTTTGGCACAAATCCATGTGCGGGTGCTAAAAAGAGCAGCATTGGCATGCTTTTCACGTCGTTTGGTAGAAATTCACACGCGCGTTCTGTCAAAAGCACCATTTGCGTGCATATCGTGTGGTTTTGCAGAAAACTGCATCCGTGTCTAACAAAAGATGCATATGCATGCTTAAAACGCGTTTTGGCACAAATCCATGTGCGGGTGCTAAAAAGAGCAGCATTGGCATGCTTTTCACGTCGTTTGGTAGAAATCCACACGTGTGTTCTGCCAAAAGCACCATTTGCATGCATATCGTGTGCTTTTGCAGAAAACTGCATCCGCGTCTACCAAAAGTTGCATATGCCTGCTTAAAACGCGTTTTGGCACATATCCATGTGCTGGTTCTAAAAAGAGCAGCATTGGCATGCTTTTCACGTCGTTTGGTAGAAATCCACACGCGCATTCTGCCAAAAGCACCATTTGCATGCATATCGTGTGGTTTTGCAGAAAACTGCATCCGCGTCTACCAAAAGGTGCAGGTGCATGCTTAAAACGCGTTTTGGCACAAATCCATGTGCGGGTGCTAAAAAGAGCAGCATTGGCATGCTTTTCACGACGTTTTGTAGAAATCCACACGCGCGTTCTGCCAAAAGCACCATTTGCATGCATATCGTGTGGTTTTGCAGAAAACTGCATCCGCGTCTACCAAAAAAGTGCATGTGCTTGCTTAAAACGCGTTTTGGCACAAATCCATGTGCAGGTGCAAAAAGAGCAGCATCGGCATGCTTTTCACGTCGTTTGCTAGAAATCCACACGCGCGTTCTGCCAAAAGCACCATTTGCATGCATATCGTGTGGTTTTGCAGAAAACTGCATCCGCGTCTACCAAAAGTTGCATATGCATGCTTCAAACGCGTTTTGGCACAAATCCATGTGCGGCTTCTTAAAAGAGCAGCATTGGCATGCTTTTCACGTCGTTTGGTAGAAATCAACACGCGCGTTCTGCAAAAAGCACCATTTGCATGCATATCGTGTGGTTTTGCAGAAAACTGCATCCGCGTCTAGCAAAAGATGCATATGCATGCTTAAAACGCGTTCTGGTACAAATCCATGTGCGGGTTCTAAAAAGAGCAGCATTGGCATGCTTTTCACGTCGTTTGGTAGAAATCCACACGCGCGTTCGGCCAAAAGCACCATTTCCATGCATATCGTGTGGTTTTGCAGAAAACTGCATCCGCGTCTACCAAACGATGCTTATGCATGCTTAAAACGCGTTTCGGCACAAATCCATGTGCGGGTGCTAAAATGAGCAGCATTGGCATGCTTTTCACGTCCTTTGGTAGAAATCCACACGCGCGTTCTGCCAAAAGCACCATTTGCATGCATATCGTGTGGTTTTGCAGAAAACTGCATCCGCGTCTACCAAAAGTTGCATATGCATGCCTAAAACGCGTTTTGGCACAAATCCATGTGCGGGTTCTAAAAAGAGCAGCATTGGCATGCTTTTCACGTCGTTTGGTAGAAATTCACACGCGCGTTCTGCCAAAAGCACCATTTGCATGCATATCGTGTGGTTTTGCAGAAAACTGCATCCGCGTCTAACAAAAGATGCATATGCGTGGTTAAAACGCGTTTTGGCACAAATCCATGTGCGGGTTCTAAAAAGAGCAGCGTTGGCATGCTTTTCACGTGGTTTGGTAGAAATCCACAGGCGCGTTCTGCCAAAAGCACCATTTGCATGCATATCGTGTGGTTTTGCAGAAAACTGCATCCGCGTCTACCAAAAGATGCATATGCGTGGTTAAAACGCGTTTTGGCACAAATCCATGTGCGGGTTCTAAAACGAGCAGCGTTGGCATGCTTTTCACGTCGTTTGGAAGACATCCACACGCGCGTTCTGCCAAAAGCACCATTTGCATGCATATCGTGTGGTTTTGCAGAAAACTGCATACGCGTCTACCAAAAGATGCATATGCATGCTTAAAACGCGTTTTGGCACAAATCCATGTGCGGGTGCTAAAAAGAGCAGCATTGGCATGCTTTTCACGTCGTTTGGTAGAAATCCACACGCGCGTTCCGCCAAAAGCACCATTTGCATGCATATCGTGTGGTTTTGCAGAAAACTGCATCCGCGTCTACCAAAAGGTGCAGGTGCATGCTTAAAACGCGTTTTGGCACAAATCCATGTGCGGGTGCTAAAAAGAGCAGCATTGGCATGCTTTTCACGACGTTTGGTAGAAATCCACACGCGCGTTCTGCCAAAAGCACCATTTGCATGCATATCGTGTGGTTTTGCAGAAAACTGCATCCGCGTCTACCAAAAAAGTGCATGTGCTTGCTCAAAACGCGTTCTGGTACAAATCCATGTGCGGGTTCTAAAAGGAGCAGCATTGGCATGCTTTTCACGTCGTTTGGTAGAAATCCACACGCGCGTTCGGCCAAAAGGACCATTTGCATGCATATCGTGTGGTTTTGCAGAAAACTGCATCCGCGTCTACCAAAAGATGCATATGCATGCTTAAAACGCGTTCTGGCACAAATCCATGTGCGGGTTCTAAAAATAGCAGCATTGGCATGCTTTTCACGTCGTTTGGTAGAAATCCACACGCGCGTTCTGCCAAAAGCACCATTTGCATGCATATCGTGTGGTTTTGCAGAAAACTGCATCCGCGTCAACCAAAAGATGCATATGCATGCTTAAAACGCGTTTCGGCACAAATCCATGTGCGGGTTCTAAAAAGAGCAGCATTGGCATGCTTTTCACGTCGTTTGGTAGAAATCCACACGCGCGTTCTGCGAAAAGCACCATTTGCATGCATATCGTGTGGTTTTGCAGAAAACTGCATCCGCATCTACCAAAAGATGCATATGCATGTTTAAAACGCGTTTTGGCAGAAATCCATGTGCGGCTTCTAAAAAGAGCAGCATTGGCATGCTTTTCACGTCGTTTGGTAGAAATCCACACGCGCGTTCTGCCAAAAGCACCATTTGCATGCATATCGTGTGGTTTTGCAGAAAACTGCATCTGCGTCTACCAAAAGATGCATAAGCGTGGTTAAAACGCGTTTTGGCTCAAATCCATGTGCGGGTTCTAAAAAGAGCAGCATTGGTATGCTTCTCACGTCGTTTGGTAGAAATCCATACGAGCGTTCTGCCAAAAGCACCATTTGCATGCATATCGTGGGGTTTTGCAGAAAACTGCATCCGCGTCTACCAAAAGTTGCATATGCATGCTTAAAACGCGTTTTGGCATAAATCCATGTGCGGGTGCTAAAAAGAGCAGCATTGGCATGCTTTTCACGTCGTTTGGTAGAAATCCACACGTGCGTTCTGCCAAAAGCACCATTTGCATGCATATCGTGTGGTTTCGCAGAAAACTGCAGCCGTGTCAACCAAAAGATGCATAAGCATGCTTAAAGCGCGTTTTGGCACAAATCCATGTGCGGCTTCTAAAAAGAGCAGCATTGGCATGCTTTTCACGTCGTTTGGTAGAAATCCACACGCGCGTTCTGCCAAAAGCACAATTTGCATGCATATCGTGTGGTTTTGCAGAAAACTGCATCCGCGTCTACCAAAAGATGCATAAGCGTGGTTAAAACGCGTTTTGGCACAAATCCATGTGCGGGTTCTAAAAAGAGCAGCATTGGCATGCTTTTCACGTCGTTTGGTAGAAATCCACACGCGCGTTCTTCCAAAAGCACCATTTGCATGTATATCGTGTGGTTTTGCAGAAAACTGCATCCGCGTCTACCAAAAGATGCATATGCATGCTTAAAACGCGTTTTGGCATAAATCCATGTGCGGGTGCTAAAAAGAGCAGCATCGGCATACTTTTCACGTCGTTTGGTAGAAATCCACACGCGCGTTCTGCCAAAAGCACCATTTGCATGCATATCGTGTGGTTTTGCAGAAAACTGCATCCGCGTCTACCAAAACATGCATATGCATGCTTAAAACGCGTTTTGACACAAATCCATGTGCGGCTACTAAAAAGAGCAGCATTGGCATGCTTTTCACGTCGTTTGGTAGAAATCCACACGCGCGTTCTGCCAAAAGCACCATTTGCATGCATATCGTGTGGTTTTGCAGAAAACTGCGTCCGCGTCTACGAAAAATTGCGTGTGCTTGCTTAAAACGCGTTTTCGCACAAATCCGTGTGCAGGTGCTAAAAAGAGCAGCATCGGCATACTTTTCACGTCGTTTGGTAGAAATCCACACGCGCGTTCTGCCAAAAGCACCATTTCCATGCATATCGTGTGGTTTTGCAGAAAACTGCATCCGCGTCTACCAAAAGATGCATATGCATGCTTAAAACGCGTTTTGGCACAAATCCATGTGCGGGTGCTAAAAAGAGCAGCATTGGTATGCTTCTCACGTCGTTTGGTCGAAATCCACGCGCGCGTTCTGCCAAAAGCACCATTTGCATGCATATCATGTAGTTGTGCAGAAAACTGCATCCGCGTCTACCAAAAAGTGCATGTGCTTGCTTAAAACGCGTTTTGGCACAAATCCATGTGCGGGTGCTAAAAAAAGCAGCAATGCTTTTCACGTCGTTTGGTAGAAATCCACATGCGCGTTCTGCCAAAAGCACCACTTGCATGCATATCGTGTGGTTTTGCAGAAAACTGCATCCGTGTGTACCTAAAGATGCATATGCATGCTTAAAACGCGTTTTGGCACAAATCCATGTGCGGGTGCTAAAAAGAGCAGCATTGGTATACTTCTCACGTCGTTTGGTAGAAATCCACACGCGCGTTCTGCCAAAAGCACCATTTGCATGCATATCGTGTGGTTTTGCAGAAAACTGCATCCGCATCTACCAAAAAGTGCATGTGCTTGCTTAAAACGCGTTTTGGCACAAATCCATGTGCAGGTGCTAAAAAGAGCAGCATCGGCATGCTTTGCACGTCGTTTGGTAGAACTCCACACGCGCGTTCTGCCAAAAGCACCATTTGCATGCATATCGTGTGGTTTTGCAGAAAACTGCATCTGCGTCTACCAAAAGTTGCATATGCATGCTTAAAACGCGTTTTGGCACAAATCCATGTGCGGCTTCTAAAAAGAGCAGCATTGGCATGCTTTTCACGTCGTTTGGTAGAAATCCACACGCGCGTTCTGCCAAAAGCACCATTTGCATGCATATCGTGTGGTTTTGCAGAAAACTGCATCCGCGTCTAGCAAAACTTGCATATGCATGCTTAAACGCGTTTTGGCACAAATCCATGTGCGGCTTCTAAAAAGAGCAGCATTGGCATGCTTTTCATGTCGTTTGGTAGAAATCCACACGCGCGTTCTGCCAAAAGCACCATTTGCATGCATATCGTGTGGTTTTGCAGAAAACTGCATCCGCATCTACCAAAAGATGCATATGCATGCTTAAAACGCGTTTTGGCTCAAATCCATGTGCGGGTTCTAAAAAGAGCAGCATTGGCATGCTTTTCACGTCGTTTGGTAGAAATCCACACGCGCGTTCTGCAAAAGCCCCATTTGCATGCATATCGTGTGGTTTTGCAGAAAACTGCATCCGCATCTACCAAAAGATGCATATGCATCCTTAAAACGCGTTTTGGCTCAAATCCATGTGCGGGTTCTAAAAAGAGCAGCATTGGCATGCTTTTCACGTCGTTTGGTAGAAATCCACACGCGCGTTCTGCCAAAAGCACCATTTGGATGCATATCGTGTGGTTTTGCAGAAAACTGCGTCCGCGTCTACCAAAAAGTGCATGTGCTTGCTTAAAACGCGTTTTGGCACAAATCCATGTGCGGGTGCTAAAAAGAGCAGCATTGGCATGCTTTTCACGTCGTTTGGTAGAAATCCACACGCGCGTTCTGCCAAAAGCACCATTTGCGTGCATATCGTGTGGTGTTGCAGAAAACTGCATCCGTGTCTAACAAAAGATGCACATGCATGCTTAAAACGCGTTTTGGCACAAATCCATGTGCGGGTGCTAAAAAGAGCAGCATTGGCATGCTTTTCACGTCGTTTGGTAGAAATCCACACGTGTGTTCTGCCAAAAGCACCATTTGCATGCATATCGTGTGCTTTTGCAGAAAACTGCATCCGCGTCTACCAAAAGTTGCATATGCCTGCTTAAAACGCGTTTTGGCACATATCCATGTGCTGGTTCTAAAAAGAGCAGCATTGGCATGCTTTTCACGTCGTTTGGTAGAAATCCACACGCGCGTTCTGCCAAAAGCACCATTTGCATGCATATCGTGTGGTTTTGCAGAAAACTGCATCCGCGTCTACCAAAAGCTTAAAACGCGTTTTGGCACAAATCCATGAGCGAGTTCTAAAAAGAGCAGCATTGGCATGCTTTTCATGTCGTTTGGTAGAAATCCACACGCGCGTTCTGCCAAAAGCACCATTTGCATGCATATCGTGTGGTTTTGCAGAAAACTGCATCCGCATCTACCAAAAGATGCATATGCATGCTTAAAACGCGTTTTGGCTCAAATCCATGTGCGGGTTCTAAAAAGAGCAGCATTGGCATGCTTTTCACGTCGTTTGGTAGAAATCCACACGTGTGTTCTGCCAAAAGCACCATTTGCATGCATATCGTGTGCTTTTGCAGAAAACTGCATCCGCGTCTACCAAAAGTTGCATATGCCTGCTTAAAACGCGTTTTGGCACATATCCATGTGCTGGTTCTAAAAAGAGCAGCATTGGCATGCTTTTCACGTCGTTTGGTAGAAATCCACACGCGCGTTCTGCCAAAAGCACCATTTGCATGCATATCGTGTGGTTTTGCAGAAAACTGCATCCGCGTCTACCAAAAGCTTAAAACGCGTTTTGGCACAAATCCATGAGCGGGTTCTAAAAAGAGCAGCATTGGCATGCTTTTCACGTCGTTTGGTAGACATCCACACGCGCGTTCTGCCAAAAGCCCCATTTGCATGCATATCGTGTGGTTTTGCAGAAAACTGCGTCCGCGTCTACGAGAAATTGCGTGTGCTTGCTTCAAACGCGTTTTCGCACAAATCCGTGTGCAGGTGCTAAAAAGAGCAGCATCGGCATACTTTTCACGTCGTTTGGTAGAAATCCACACGCGCGTTCTGCCAAAAGCACCATTTCCATGCATATCGTGTGGTTTTGCAGAAAACTGCATCCGCGTCTACCAAAAGATGCATATGCATGCTTAAAACGCGTTTTGGCACAAATCCATGTGCGGGTGCTAAAAAGAGCAGCATTGGTATGCTTCTCACGTCGTATGGTCGAAATCCACGCGCGCGTTCTGCCAAAAGCACCATTTGCATGCATATCATGTAGTTGTGCAGAAAACTGCATCCGCGTCTACCAAAAAGTGCATGTGCTTGCTTAAAACGCGTTTTGGCACAAATCCATGTGCGGGTGCTAAAAAAAGCAGCAATGCTTTTCACGTCGTTTGGTAGAAATCCACATGCGCGTTCTGCCAAAAGCACCATTTGCATGCATATCGTGTGGTTTTGCAGAAAACTGCATCCGTGTGTAAATAAAGATGCATATGCATGCTTAAAACGCGTTTTGGCACAAATCCATGTGCGGGTGCTAAAAAGAGCAGCATTGGTATGCTTCTCACGTCGTTTGGTAGAAATCCACACCCGCGTTCTGCCAAAAGCACCATTTGCATGCATATCGTGTGGTTTTGCAGAAAACTGCATCCGCATCTACCAAAAAGTGCATGTGCTTGCTTAAAACGCGTTTTGGCACAAATCCATGTGCAGGTGCTAAAAAGAGCAGTATCGGCATGCTTTGCACGTCGTTTGGTAGAACTCCACACGCGCGTTCTGCCAAAAGCACCATTTGCATGCATATCGTGTGGTTTTGCAGAAAACTGCATCTGCGTCTACCAAAAGTTGCATATGCATGCTTAAAACGCGTTTTGGCACAAATCCATGTGCGGCTTCTAAAAAGAGCAGCATTGGCATGCTTTTCACGTCGTTTGGTAGAAATCCACACGCGCGTTCGGCCAAAAGCACCATTTGCAAGCATATCGTGTGGTTTTGCAGAAAACTGCATCCGCGTCTACCAAAACGTGCAGGTGCATGCTTAAAACGCGTTTTGGCACAAATCCATGTGCGGGTTCTAAACGAGCAGCGTTGGCATGCTTTTCACGTCGTTTGGAAGAAATCCACACGCGCGTTCTGCCAAAAGCACCATTTGCATGCATATCGTGTGGTTTTGCAGAAAACTGCATCCGCGTCTACCAAAAGATGCATATGCATGCTTAAAACGCGTTTTGGCACAAATCCATGTGCGGGTGCTAAAAAGAGCAGCATTGGCATGCTTTTCACGTCGTTTGGTAGAAATCCACACGCGCGTTCCGCCAAAAGCACCATTTGCATGCATATCGTGTGGTTTTGCAGAAAACTGCATCCGCGTCTACCAAAAGGTGCAGGTGCATGCTTAAAACGCGTTTTGGCACAAATCCATGTGCGGGTGCTAAAAAGAGCAGCATTGGCATGCTTTTCACGACGTTTGGTAGAAATCCACACGCGCGTTCTGCCAAAAGCACCATTTGCATGCATATCGTGTGGTTTTGCAGAAAACTGCATCCGCGTCTACCAAAAAAGTGCATGTGCTTGCTCAAAACGCGTTCTGGTACAAATCCATGTGCGGGTTCTAAAAAGAGCAGCATTGGCATGCTTTTCACGTCGTTTGGTAGAAATCCACACGCGCGTTCGGCCAAAAGCACCATTTGCATGCATATCGTGTGGTTTTGCAGAAAACTGCATCCGCGTCTACCAAAAGATGCATATGCATGCTTAAAACGCGTTCTGGCACAAATCCATGTGCGGGTTCTAAAAAGAGCAGCATTGGCATGCTTTTCACGTCGTTTGGTAGAAATCCACACGTGTGTTCTGCCAAAAGCACCATTTGCATGCATATCGTGTGCTTTGCAGAAAACTGCATCCGCGTCAACCAAAAGATGCATATGCATGCTTAAAACGCGTTTCGGCACAAATCCATGTGCGGGTTCTAAAAAGAGCAGCATTGGCATGCTTTTCACGTCGTTTGGTAGAAATCCACACGCGTGTTCTGCCAAAAGCACCATTTGCATGCATATCGTGTGGTTTTGCAGAAAACTGCATCCGCATCTACCAAAAGATGCATATGCATGTTTAAAACGCGTTTTGGCAGAAATCCATGTGCGGCTTCTAAAAAGAGCAGCATTGGCATGCTTTTCACGTCGTTTGGTAGAAATCCACACGCGCGTTCTGCCAAAAGCACCATTTGCATGCATATCGTGTGGTTTTGCAGAAAACTGCATCTGCGTCTACCAAAAGATGCATAAGCGTGGTTAAAACGCGTTTTGGCTCAAATCCATGTGCGGGTTCTAAAAAGAGCAGCATTGGTATGCTTCTCACGTCGTTTGGTAGAAATCCACACGAGCGTTCTGCCAAAAGCACCATTTGCATGCATATCGTGGGGTTTTGCAGAAAACTGCATCCGCGTCTACCAAAAGTTGCATATGCATGCTTAAAACGCGTTTTTGGCATAAATCCATGTGCGGGTTGCTAAAAAGAGCAGCATTGGCATGCTTTTCACGTCGTTTGGTAGAAATCCACACGTGCGTTCTGCCAAAAGCACCATTTGCATGCATATCGTGTGGTTTCGCAGAAAACTGCAGCCGTGTCAACCAAAAGATGCATAAGCATGCTTAAAGCGCGTGATGGCACAAATCCATGTGCGGCTTCTAAAAAGAGCAGCATTGGCATGCTTTTCACGTCGTTTGGTAGAAATCCACACGCGCGTTCTGCCAAAAGCACCATTTGCATGCATATCGTGTGGTTTTGCAGAAAACTGCATCCGCGTCTACCAAAAGATGCATAAGCGTGGTTTAAAACGCGTTTTGGCACAAATCCATGTGCGGGTTCTAAAAAGAGCAGCATTGGCATGCTTTTCACGTCGTTTGGTAGAAATCCACACGCGCGTTCTGCCAAAAGCACCATTTCCATGTATATCGTGTGGTTTTGCAGAAAACTGCATCCGCGTCTACCAAAAGATGCATATGCATGCTTAAAACGCGTTTTGGCATAAATCCATGTGCGGGTGCTAAAAAGAGCAGCATCGGCATACTTTTCACGTCGTTTGGTAGAAATCCACACGCGCGTTCTGCCAAAAGCACCATTTGCATGCATATCGTGTGGTTTTGCAGAAAACTGCATCCGCGTCTACCAAAAGTTGCATATGCATGCTTAAAACGCGTTTTGGCACAAATCCATGTGCAGGTACTAAAAAGAGCAGCATCGGCATGCTTTTCACGTCGTTTGGTAGAACTCCACACGCGCGTTCTGCCAAAAGCACCATTTGCATGCATATCGTGTGGTTTTGCAGAAAACTGCATCCGCGTCTACCAAAAGATGCATATGCATGCTTAAAACGCGTTTTGGCACAAATCCATGTGCGGCTACTAAAAAGAGCAGCATTGGCATGCTTTTCACGTCGTTTGGTAGAAATCCACACGCGCGTTCTGCCAAAAGCACCATTTGCATGCATATCGTGTGGTTTTGCAGAAAACTGCGTCCGCGTCTACGAAAAATTGCGTGTGCTTGCTTAAAACGCGTTTTCGCACAAATCCGTGTGCAGGTGCTAAAAAGAGCAGCATCGGCATACTTTTCACGTCGTTTGGTAGAAATCCACCCGCGCGTTCTGCCAAAAGCACCATTTCCATGCATATCGTGTGGTTTTGCAGAAAACTGCATCCGCGTCTACCAAAAGATGCATATGCATGCTTAAAACGCGTTTTGGCACAAATCCATGTGCGGGTGCTAAAAAGAGCAGCATTGGTATGCTTCTCACGTCGTTTGGTCGAAATCCACGCGCGCGTTCTGCCAAAAGCACCATTTGCATGCATATCATGTAGTTGTGCAGAAAACTGCATCCGCGTCTACCAAAAAGTGCATGTGCTTGCTTAAAACGCGTTTTGGCACAAATCCATGTGCGGGTGCTAAAAAAAGCAGCAATGCTTTTCACGTCGTTTGGTAGAAATCCACATGCGCGTTCTGCCAAAAGCACCATTTGCATGCATATCGTGTGGTTTTGCAGAAAACTGCATCCGTGTGTACCTAAAGATGCATATGCATGCTTAAAACGCGTTTTGGCACAAATCCATGTGCGGGTGCTAAAAAGAGCAGCATTGGTATGCTTCTCACGTCGTTTGGTAGAAATCCACACGCGCGTTCTGCCAAAAGCACCATTTGCATGCATATCGTGTGGTTTTGCAGAAAACTGCATCCGCATCTACCAAAAAGTGCATGTGCTTGCTTAAAACGCGTTTTGGCACAAATCCATGTGCAGGTGCTAAAAAGAGCAGCATCGGCATGCTTTGCACGTCGTTTGGTAGAACTCCACACGCGCGTTCTGCCAAAAGCACCATTTGCATGCATATCGTGTGGTTTTGCAGAAAACTGCATCTGCGTCTACCAAAAGTTGCATATGCATGCTTAAAACGCGTTTTGGCACAAATCCATGTGCGGCTTCTAAGAGCAGCATTGGCATGCGTTTCACGTCGTTTGGTAGAAATCCACACGCGCGTTCTGCCAAAAGCACCATTTGCATGCATATCGTGTGGTTTTGCAGAAAACTGCATCCGCGTCTAGCAAAACTTGCATATTCATGCTTAAAACGCGTTTTGGCACAAATCTATGTGCGGCTTCTAAAAAGAGCAGCATTGGCATGCTTTTCATGTCGTTTGGTAGAAATCCACACGCGCGTTCTGCCAAAAGCACCATTTGCATGCATATCGTGTGGTTTTGCAGAAAACTGCATCCGCATCTACCAAAAGATGCATATGCATGCTTAAAACGCGTTTTGGCTCAAATCCATGTGCGGGTTCTAAAAAGAGCAGCATTGGCATGCTTTTCACGTCGTTTGGTAGAAATCCACACGCGCGTTCTGCCAAAAGCACCATTTGGATGCATATCGTGTGGTTTTGCAGAAAACTGCATCCGCTTCTACCAAAAGTTGCATATGCCTGCTTAAAACGCCTTTTGGCACAAATCCATGAGCGGGTTCTAAAAAGAGCAGCATTGGCATGCTTTTCACGTCGTGTGGTAGAAATCCACGCGCGCGTTCTGCCAAAAGCACCCTTTGAATGCATATCGTGTGGTTTTGCAGAAAACTGCATCCGCATCTACCAAAAAGTTCATGTGCTTGCTTAAAACGCGTTTTGGCTCAAATCCATGTGCAGGTGCTAAAAAGAGCAGCATCGGCATGCTTTTCACGTCGTTTGGTAGAACTCCACACGCGCGTTCTGCCAAAAGCACCATTTGCAAGCATATCGTGTGGTTTTGCAGAAAACTGCATCCGCGTCTACCAAAAGATGCATATGCATGCTTAAAACGCGTTTTGGCACAAATCTATGTGCGGGTGCCAAAAAGAGCAGCATTGGCATGCTTTTCACGTCGTTTGGTAGAACTCCACACTCGCGTTCTGCCAAAAGCACCATTTGCATGAATATCGTGTGGTTTTGCAGGAAACTGCATCCGTGTCTGCCAAAAGATGCATATGCATGCTTAAAACGCGTTTTGGCACAAATCCACGTGCGGGTTCTAAACAGAGCAGCATTGGCATGCTTTTCACGTCGGTTGGTAGAAATCACACGCCCGTTCTGCCAAAAGCACCATTTGCAAGCATATCGTGTGGTTTTGCAGAAAACTGCAGCCGCGTCTACCAAAAGATGCATATGCATGCTTAAAACGCGTTTGGAAAAAATCCATGTGCGGGTGCTAAAAAGAGCAGCATTGGCATGCTTTTCACGTCGTTTGGTAGAAATCCACACGCGCGTTCTGCCAAAAGCACCATTTGCATGCATATCGTGTGGTTTTGCAGAAAACTGCATCCGCGTCTACCAAAAGTTGCATATGCATGCTTAAAACACGTTTTGGCACAAATCCATGTGCGGGTTCTAAACAGAGCAGCATCGGCATGCTTTTCACGTCGTTTGGTAGAAATCCACACGCGCGTTCTGCCAAAAGCACCATTTGCATGCATATCGTGTGGTTTTGCAGAAAACTGCATCCGCATCTACCAAAAAGTGCATGTGCTTGCTTAAAACGCGTTTTGGCACAAATCCATGAGCGGGTTCTAAAAAGAGCAGCATTGGCATGCTTTTCACGTCGTGTGGTAGAAATCCACGCGCGCGTTCTGCCAAAAGCACCCTTTGAATGCATATCGTGTAATTTGCATGCATATCGTGTGGTTTTGCAGAAAACTGCATCCGCGTCTACCAAAAGATGCATGAGCGTGGTTAAAACGCGTTTTGGCACAAATACATGTGCGGGTTCTAAAAAGAGCGGCATTGGCATGCTTTTCACGTCGTTTGGTAGAAATCCACACGCGCGTTCTGCCAAAAGCACCATTTGCATGCATATCTTGTGGTTTTGCAGAAAACTGCGTCCGCGTCTACCAAAAAGTGCATGTGCTTGCTTAAACGCGTTTTGGCACAAATCCATGTGCAGGTGCTACAAAGAGCAGCATCGGCATACTTTTCACGTCGTTTGGTAGAAATCCACACGCGCGTTCTGCCAAAAGCACCATTTGCATGCATATCGTGTGGTTTTGCAGAAAACTGCATCCGCGTCTACCAAACGTTGCATATGCATGCTTAAAACGCGTTTTGGCACAAATCCATGTGCGGGTGCTAAAAAGCAGCATTGGTATGCTTCTCACGTCGTTTGGTAGAAATCCACACGCGCGTTCTGCCAAAAGCACCATTTGCATGCATATCGTGGGGTTTTGCAGAAAACTGCATCCGCGTCTACCAAAAGATGCATATGCATGCTTAAAACGCGTTTTGGCACAAATCCATGTGCGGGTTCTAAAAAGAGCAGCATTGGCATGCTTTTCACGTCGTTTGGTAGAAATCCACACGCGCGTTCTGCCAAAAGCACCATTTGCATGCATATCGTGTGTTTTGCAGAAAACTGCATCCGTGTCTACCAAAAGATGCATATGCATGCTTAAAACGCGTTTTGGAAAAAATCCATGTGCGGGTGCTAAAAAGAGCAGCATTGGCATGCTTTTCACGTCGTTTGGTAGAAATCCACACGCGCGTTCTGCCAAAAGCACCATTTGCATGCATATCGTGTGGTTTTGCAGAAAACTGCATCCGCGTCTACCAAAAGTTGCATATGCATGCTTAAAACTCGTTTTGGCACAAATCCATGTGCGGGTTCTAAACAGAGCAGCATCGGCATGCTTTTCACGTCGTTTGGTAGAAATCCACACGCGCGTTCTGCCAAAAGCACCATTTGCATGCATATCGTGTGGTTTTGCAGAAAACTGCATCCGCATCTACCAAAAAGTGCATGTGCTTGCTTAAAACGCGTTTTGGCACAAATCCATGTGCGGGTTCTAAAAAGAGCAGATTGGCCTGCTTTTCACGTCGTTTGGTAGAAATCCACACGCGCGTTCTGCCAAAAGCACCATTTGCATGCATATCGTGTGCTTTTGCAGAAAACTGCGTCCGCGTCTACCAAAAAGTGCATGTGCAAGCTTAAAACGCGTTTTGGCACAAATCCATGTGCGGGTTCTAAAAAGAGCAGCATT
Organism: Dermacentor albipictus; assembly: GCF_038994185.2. Lineage (NCBI taxonomy): Eukaryota > Metazoa > Arthropoda > Arachnida > Ixodida > Ixodidae > Dermacentor > Dermacentor albipictus. The sequence continues at coordinate 17,097 of NW_027225783.1, read as the reverse complement.
GGCATGCTTTTCACGTCATTTGGTAGAAATCCACACGCGCTTTCTGCCACAAGCACCATTTGCAAGCATATCGTGTAGTTTTGCAGAAAACTGCAGCCGCGTCTACCAAAAGATGCATATGCATGCTTAAAACGCGTTTTGGCAAAAGTCCTTGTGCGGGTGCTAAAAAGAGCAGCACTGGCATGCTTTTCACGTCGTTTGGTAGAAATCCACACGGGCGTTCTGCCAAAAGCACCATTTGCATGCATATCGTGTGGTTTTGCAGAAAACTGCATCCGCGTCTACCAAAAGCTTAAAACGCGTTTTGCACAAATCCATGAGCGGGTTCTAAAAAGAGCAGCATTGGCATGCTTTTCACGTCGTTTGGTAGAAATCCACACGCGCGTGCTGCCAAAAGCCCCATTGGCATGCATATCGTGTGGTTTTGCAGAAAACTGCATCCGCGTCTACCAAAACTTGCATATGCATGCTTAAAACGCGTTTTGGCACAAATCCATGTGCGGCTTCTAAAAAGAGCAGCATTGGCATGCTTTTCACGTCGTTTGGTAGAAATCCACACGCGCGTGCTGCCAAAAGCCCCATTTGCATGCATATCGTGTGGTTTTGCAGAAAACTGCATCCGCGTCTACCAAACTTGCATATGCATGCTTAAAACGCGTTTTGGCACAAATCTATGTGCGGCTTCTAAAAGAGCAGCATTGGCATGCTTTTCCCGTCGTTTGGTAGAAATCCAAACGCGCGTTCTTCCAAAAGCACCATTTGCATGCATATCGTGTGGTTTTGCAGAAAACTGCATCCACGTCTACCAAAAGATGCATAAGCGCGGTTAAAACGCGTTTTGGCACAAATCCATGTGCACGTGCTAAAAAGAGCAGCATCGGAATACTTTTCACGTCGTTTGGTAGAAATCCACACGCGCGTTCTGCCAAAAGCACCATTTGCATGCATATCGTGTGGTTTTGCAGAAAACTGCATCCGCGTCTACCAAAAGTTGCATATGCATGCTTAAAACGCGTTTTGGCACAAATCCATGTGCGGGTGCTAAAAAAACAGCATTGGCATGCTTTTCACGTCGTTTGGTAGAAATCCACACGCGCGTTCTGCCAAAAGCACCATTTGCATGCATATCGTGTGGTTTTGCAGAAAACTGCATCCGCGTCTACCAAAAAAGTGCATGTGCTTGCTTAAAACGCGTTTTGGCACAAATCCATGTGCAGGTGCTAAAAAGAGCAGCATCGGCATGCTTTTCACGTCGTTTGGTAGAACTCCACACGAGCGTTCTGCCAAAAGCACCATTTGCTTGCATATCGTGTGGTTTTGCAGAAAACTGCATCCGCGTCTACCAAAAGTTGCATATGCCTGCTTAAAACGCGTTTTGGCACAAATCCATGAGCGGGTTCTAAAAAGAGCAGCATTGCCATGCTTTTCACGTCGTGTGGTAGAAATCTACGCGCGCGTTCTGCCAAAAGCACCCTTTGAATGCATATCGTGTAGTTGTGCAGAAAACTGCATCCGCGTCTACCAAAAAGTGCATGTGCTTGCTGAAAACGCGTTTTGGCACAAATACATGTGCGGGTGCTAAAAAAGCACCATTGGCATGCTTTTCACGTCGTTTGGTAGAAATCCACACGCGCGTTCTGCCAAAAGCACCATTTGCATGCATATCGTGTGGTTTTGCAGAAAACTGCATCCGCGTCTACCAAAAAAGTGCATGTGCTTGCTTAAAACGCGTTTTGGCACAAATCCATGTGCAGGTGCAAAAAGAGCAGCATCGGCATGCTTTTCACGTCGTTTGGTAGAAATCCACACGCGCGTTCTGCCAAAAGCACCATTTGCATGCATATCGTGTGGTTTTGCAGAAAACTGCATCCGCGTCTAGGAAAAGATGCATATGCACGCTTAAAACGCGTTTTGGCACAAATCCATGTGCGGGTGCTAAAAAGAGCAGCATTGGCATGCTTTTCACGTCGTTTGGTAGAAATCCACACGCGCGTTCTGCCAAAAGCACCATTTGCATGCATATCGTGTGGTTTTGCAAAAAACTGCATCCGCGTCTAGCAAAAGATGCATATGCACGCTTAAAACGCGTTTTGGCACAAATCCATGTGCGGGTGCTAAAAAGAGCAGCATTGGCATGCTTTTCACGTCGTTTGGTAGAAATCCACACGCGCGTTCTGCCAAAAGCACCATTTGCATGCATATCGTGTGGTTTTGCAGAAACCTGCATCCGCGTCTACCAAAAGATGCATATGCATGCTTAAAACGCGTTCTGGTACAAATCCGTGTGCGGGTTCTAAAAAGAGCAGCATTGGCATGCTTTTCACGTCGTTTGGTAGAAATCCACACGCGCGTTCTGCCAAAAGCACCATTTGCATGCATATCGTGTGGTTTTGCAGAAAACTGCATCCGCGTCTACCAAAAGTTGCATATGCATGCTTCAAACGCGTTTTGGCACAAATCCATGTGCGGGTTCTAAAAAGAGCAGCATTGGCATGCTTTTCACGTCGTTTGGTAGAAATCAACACGCGCGTTCTGCAAAAAGCACCATTTGCATGCATATCGTGTGGTTTTGCAGAAAACTGCATCCGAGTCTAGCAAAAGATGCATATGCATGCTTAAAACGCGTTCTGGTACAAATCCATGTGCGGGTTCTAAAAAGAGCAGCATTGGAATGCTTTTCACGTCGTTTGGTAGAAATCCACACGCGCGTTCGGCCAAAAGCACCATTTCCATGCATATCGTGTGGTTTTGCAGAAAACTGCATCCGCGTCTACCAAACGATGCATATGCATGCTTAAAACGCGTTTCGGAACAAATCCATGTGCGGGTGCTAAATGAGCAGCATTGGCATGCTTTTCACGTCCTTTGGTAGAAATCCACACGCGCGTTCTGCCAAAAGCACCATTTGCATGCATATCGTGTGGTTTTGCAGAAAACTGCTTCCGCGTCTACCAAAAGTTGCATATGCATGCTTAAAACGCGTTTTGGCACAAATCCATGTGCGGGTTCTAAAAAGAGCAGCATTGGCATGCTTTTCACGTCGTTTGGTAGAAATTCACACGCGCGTTCTGCCAAAAGCACCATTTGCATGCGTATCGTGTGGTTTTGCAGAAAACTGCATCCGCGTCTAACAAAAGATGCATATGCGTGGTTAAAACGCGTTTTGGCACAAATCCATGTGCGGGTTCTAAAAAGAGCAGCGTTGGCATGCTTTTCACGTGGTTTGGTAGAAATCCACAGGCGCGTTCTGCCAAAAGGACCATTTGCATGCATATCGTGTGGTTTTGCAGAAAACTGCATCCGCGTCTACCAAAAGATGCATATGCGTGGTTAAAACGCGTTTTGCACAAATCCATGTGCGGGTTCTAAAACGAGCAGCGTTGGCATGCTTTTCACGTCGTTTGGAAGAAATCCACACGCGCGTTCTGCCAAAAGCACAATTTGCATGCATATCGTGTGGTTTTGCAGAAAACTGCATCCGCGTCTACCAAAAGATGCATATGCATGCTTAAAACGCGTTTTGGCACAAATCCATGTGCGGCTGCTAAAAAGAGCAGCATTGGCATGCTTTTACGTCGTTTGGTAGAAATCCACACGCGCGTTCCGCCAAAAGCACCATTTGCATGCATATCGTGTGGTTTTGCAGAAAACTGCATCCGCGTCTACCAAAAGGTGCAGGTGCATGCTTAAAACGCGTTTTGGCACAAATCCATGTGCGGGTGCTAAAAAGAGCAGCATTGGCATGCTTTCACGACGTTTGGTAGAAATCCACACGCGCGTTCTGCAAAAGCACCATTTGCATGCATATCGTGTGGTTTTGCAGAAAACTGCATCCGCGTCTACCAAAAAAAGTGCATGTGCTTGCTCAAAACGCGTTCTGGTACAAATCCATGTGCGGGTTCTAAAAATAGCAGCATTGGCATGCTTTTCACGTCGTTTGGTAGAAATCCACACGCGCGTTCGGCCAAAAGCACCATTTGCATGCATATCGTGTGGTTTTGCAGAAAACTGCATCCGCGTCTACCAAAAGATGCATATGCATGCTTAAAACGCGTTCTGGCACAAATCCATGTGCGGGTTCTAAAAAGAGCAGCTATGGCATGCTTTTCACGTCGTTTGGTAGAAATCCACACGCGCGTTCTGCCAAAGCACCATTTGCATGCATATCGTGTGTTTTGCAGAAAACTGCATCCGCGTCAACCAAAAGATGCATATGCATGTTTAAAACGCGTTTCGGCAGAAATCCATGTGCGGCTTCTAAAAAGAGCAGCATTGGCATGCTTTTCACGTCGTTTGGTAGAAATCCACTCGCGCGTTCTGCCAAAAGCACCATTTGCATGCATATCGTGTGGTTTTGCAGAAAACTGCATCTGCGTCTACCAAAAGATGCATAAGCGTGGTTAAAACGCGTTTTGGCTCAAATCCATGTGCGGGTTCTAAAAAGAGCAGCATTGGTATGCTTTTCACGTCGTTTGGTAGAAATCCACACGCGCGTTCGGCCAAAAGCACCATTTGCATGCATATCGTGTGGTTTTGCAGAAAACTGCATCCGCGTCTACCAAAAGATGCATATGCATGCTTAAAACGCGTTTCGGCACAAATCCATGTGCGGGTGCTAAAAAGAGCAGCATTGCATGCTTTTCACGTCGTTTGGTAGAAATCCACACGTGCGTTCTGCCAAAGCACCATTTGCATGCATATCGTGTGGTTTCGCAGAAAACTGCAGCCGTGTCAACAAAAGATGCATAAGCATGCTTAAAGCGCGTTTTGGCACAAATCCATGTGCGGCTTATAAAAAGAGCAGCATTGGCATGCTTTTCACGTCGTTTGGTAGAAATCCACACGCGCGTTCTGCAAAAGCACCATTTGCATGCATATCGTGTGGTTTTGCAGAAAACTGCATCCGCGTCTACCAAAGATGCATAAGCGTGGTTAAAACGCGTTTTGGCACAAATCCATGTGCGGCTTCTAAAAAGAGCAGCATTGGCATGCTTTTCACGTCGTTTGGTAGAAATCCACACGCGCGTTCTGCCAAAAGCACCATTTGCATGCATATCGTGTGGTTTTGCAGAAAACTGCATCCGCGTCTACCAAAAGATGCATAAGCCTGGTTAAAACGCGTTTTGGCACAAATCCATGTGCGGGTTCTAAAAAGAGCAGCATTGGCATGCTTTTTACGTCGTTTGGTAGAAATCCACACGCGCGTTCTGCCAAAAGCACCATTTGCATGCATATCTTGTGGTTTTGCAGAAAACTGCGTCCGCGTCTACGAAAAATTGCGTGTGCTTGCTTAAAACGCGTTTTCGCACAAATCCGTGTGCAGGTGCTAAAAAGAGCAGCATCGGCATACTTTTCACGTCGTTTGGTAGAAATCCACACGCGCGTTCTGCCAAAAGCACCATTTCCATGCATATCGTGTGGTTTTGCAGAAAACTGCATCCGCGTCTACCAAAAGTTGCATATGCATGCTTAAAACGCGTTTTGGCATAAATCCATGTGCGGGTGCTAAAAAGAGCAGCATTGGCATGCTTTTCACGTCGTTTGGTAGAAATCCACACGTGCGTTCTGCCAAAAGCACCATTTGCATGAATATCGTGTGGTTTCGCAGAAAACTGCAGCCGTGTCAACCAAAAGATGCATAAGCATGCTTAAAGCGCGTTTTGGCACAAATCCGTGTGCGGCTTCTAAAAGAGCAGCATTGGCATGCTTTTCACGTCGTTTGGTAGAAATCCACACGCGCGTTCTGCCAAAAGCACCATTTGCATGCATATCGTGTGGTTTTGCAGAAAACTGCATCCGCGTCTACCAAAAGATGCATATGCATGCTTAAAACGCGTTTTGGCACAAATCCATGTGCGGGTGCCAAAAAGAGCAGCATTGGCATGCTTTTCACGTCGTTTGGTAGAACTCCACACGCGCGTTCTGCCAAAAGCACCATTTTCATGCATATCGTGTGGTTTTGCAGAAAACTGCATCCGTGTCTGCCAAAAGATGCATATGCATGCTTAAAACGCGTTTTGGCACAAATCCACGTGCGGGTTCTAAACAGAGCAGCATTGGCATGCTTTTCACGTCGGTTGGTAGAAATCCACACGCCCGTTCTGCCAAAAGCACCATTTGCATGCATATCGTGTGGTTTTGCAGAAAACTGCAGCCGCGTCTACCAAAAAATGCATATGCATGCTTAAAACGCGTTTTGGAAAAAATCCATGTGCGGGTGCTAAAAAGAGCAGCATTGGCATGCTTTTCACGTCGTTTCGTAGAAATCCACACGCGCGTTCTGCCAAATGCACCATTTGCATGCATATCGTGTGGTTTTGCAGAAAACTGCATCCGCTTCTACCAAAAGTTGCATATGCCTGCTTAAAACGCCTTTTGGCACAAATCCATGAGTGGGTTCTAAAAAGAGCAGCATTGGCATGCTTTTCACGTCGTGTGGTAGAAATCCACGCGCGCGTTCTGCCAAAAGCACCCTTTGAATGAATATCGTGTGGTTTTGCAGAAAACTGCATCCGCATCTACCAAAAAGTGCATGTGCTTGCTTAAAACGCGTTTTGGCACAAATCCATGTGCAGGTGCTAAAAAGAGCAGCATCGGCATGCTTTTCACGTCGTTTGGTAGAACTCCACACGCGCGTTCTGCCAAAAGCACCATTTGCAAGCATATCGTGTGGTTTTGCAGAAAACTGCATCCGCGTCTACCAAAAGATGCATATGCATGCTTAAAACGCGTTTTGGCACAAATCCATGTGCGGGTGCCAAAAAGAGCAGCATTGGCATGCTTTTCACGTCGTTTGGTAGAACTCCACACGCGCGTTCTGCCAAAAGCACCATTTGCATGAATATCGTGTGGTTTTGCAGGAAACTGCATCCGTGTCTGCCAAAAGATGCATATCTGCCAAAAGATGCATATGCATGCTTAAAACGCGTTTTGGCACAAATCCACGTGCGGGTTCTAAACAGAGCAGCATTGGCATGCTTTTCACGTCGGTTGGTAGAAATCCACACGCCCGTTCTGCCAAAAGCACCATTTGCAAGCATATCGTGTGGTTTTGCAGAAAACTGCAGCCGCGTCTACCAAAAGATGCATATGCATGCTTAAAACGCGTTTTGGAAAAAATCCATGTGCGGGTGCTAAAAAGAGCAGCATTGGCATGCTTTTCACGTCGTTTGGTAGAAATCCACACGCGCGTTCTGCCAAAAGCACCATTTGCATGCATATCGTGTGGTTTTGCAGAAAACTGCATCCGCGTCTACCAAAAGTTGCATATGCATGCTTAAAACACGTTTTGGCACAAATCCATGTGCGGGTTCTAAACAGAGCAGCATCGGCATGCTTTTCACGTCGTTTGGTAGAAATCCACACGCGCGTTCTGCCAAAAGCACCATTTGCATGCATATCGTGTGGTTTTGCAGAAAACTGCATCCGCATCTACCAAAAAGTGCATGTGCTTGCTTAAAACGCGTTTTGGCACAAATCCATGAGCGGGTTCTAAAAAGAGCAGCATTGGCATGCTTTTCACGTCGTGTGGTAGAAATCCCCGCGCGCTTTCTGCCAAAAGCACCCTTTGAATGCATATCGTGTAATTTGCATGCATATCGTGTGGTTTTGCAGAAAACTGCATCCGCGTCTACCAAAAGATGCATGAGCGTGGTTAAAACGCGTTTTGGCACAAATCCATGTGCGGGTCTTAAAAGAGCGGCATTGGCATGCTTTTCACGTCGTTTGGTAGAAATCCACACGCGCGTTCTGCCAAAAGCACCATTTGCATGCATATCTTGTGGTTTTGCAGAAAACTGCGTCCGCGTCTACCAAAAAGTGCATGTGCTTGCTTAAAACGCGTTTTGGCACAAATCCATGTGCAGGTGCTAAAAAGAGCAGCATCGGCATACTTTTCACGTCGTTTGGTAGAAATCCACACGCGCGTTCTGCCAAAAGCACCATTTGCATGCATATCGTGTGATTTTGCAGAAAACTGCATCCGCGTCTACCAAACGTTGCATATGCATGCTTAAAACGCGTTTTGGCACAAATCCATGTGCGGGTGCTAAAAAGCAGCATTGGTATGCTTCTCACGTCGTTTGGTAGAAATCCACACGCGCGTTCTGCCAAAAGCACCATTTGCATGCATATCGTGGGGTTTTGCAGAAAACTGCATCCGCGTCTACCAAAAGATGCATATGCATGCTTAAAACGCGTTTTGGCACAAATCCATGTGCGGGTTCTAAAAAGAGCAGCATTGGCATGCTTTTCACGTCGTTTGGTAGAAATCCACACGCGCGTTCTGCCAAAAGCACCATTTGCATGCATATCGTGTGGTTTTGCAGAAAACTGCATCCGTGTCTACCAAAAGATGCATATGCATGCTTAAAACGCGTTTTGGAAAAAATCCATGTGCGGGTGCTAAAAAGAGCAGCATTGGCATGCTTTTCACGTCGTTTGGTAGAAATCCACACGCGCGTTCTGCCAAAAGCACCATTTGCATGCATATCGTGTGGTTTTGCAGAAAACTGCATCCGCGTCTACCAAAAGTTGCATATGCATGCTTAAAACACGTTTTGGCACAAATCCATGTGCGGGTTCTAAACAGAGCAGCATCGGCATGCTTTTCACGTCGTTTGGTAGAAATCCACACGCGCGTTCTGCCAAAAGCACCATTTGCATGCATATCGTGTGGTTTTGCAGAAAACTGCATCCGCATCTACCAAAAAGTGCATGTGCTTGCTTAAAACGCGTTTTGGCACAAATCCATGTGCGGGTTCTAAAAAGAGCAGATTGGCCTGCTTTTCACGTCGTTTGGTAGAAATCCACACGCGCGTTCTGCCAAAAGCACCATTTGCATGCATATCGTGTGCTTTTGCAGAAAACTGCGTCCGCGTCTACCAAAAAGTGCATGTGCAAGCTTAAAACGCGTTTTGGCACAAATCCATGTGCGGGTTCTAAAAAGAGCAGCATTGGCATGCTTTTCACGTCATTTGGTAGAAATCCACACGCGCGTTCTGCCACAAGCACCATTTGCAAGCATATCGTGTAGTTTTGCAGAAAACTGCAGCCGCGTCTACCAAAAGATGCATATGCATGCTTAAAACGCGTTTTGGCAAAAGTCCTTGTGCGGGTGCTAAAAAGAGCAGCACTGGCATGCTTTTCACGTCGTTTGGTAGAAATCCACACGGGCGTTCTGCCAAAAGCACCATTTGCATGCATATCGTGTGGTTTTGCAGAAAACTGCATCCGCGTCTACCAAAAGCTTAAAACGCGTTTTGGCACAAATCCATGAGCGGGTTCTAAAAAGAGCAGCATTGGCATGCTTTTCACGTCGTTTGGTAGAAATCCACACGCGCGTGCTGCCAAAAGCCCCATTGGCATGCATATCGTGTGGTTTTGCAGAAAACTGCATCCGCGTCTACCAAAACTTGCATATGCATGCTTAAAACGCGTTTTGGCACAAATCCATGTGCGGCTTCTAAAAAGAGCAGCATTGGCATGCTTTTCACGTCGTTTGGTAGAAATCCACACGCGCGTGCTGCCAAAAGCCCCATTTGCATGCATATCCTGTGGTTTTGCAGAAAACTGCATCCGCGTCTACCAAAACTTGCATATGCATGCTTAAAACGCGTTTTGGCACAAATCTATGTGCGGCTTCTAAAAAGAGCAGCATTGGCATGCTTTTCGCGTCGTTTGGTAGAAATCCGAACGCGCGTTCTTCCAAAAGCACCATTTGCATGCATATCGTGTGGTTTTGCAGAAAACTGCATCCACGTCTACCAAAAGATGCATAAGCGCGGTTAAAACGCGTTTTGGCACAAATCCATGTGCACGTGCTAAAAAGAGCAGCATCGGCATACTTTTCACGTCGTTTGGTAGAAATCCACACGCGCGTTCTGCCAAAGCACCATTTGCATGCATATCGTGTGGTTTTGCAGAAAACTGCATCCGCGTCTACCAAAAGTTGCATATGCATGCTTAAAACGCGTTTTGGCACAAATCCATGTGCGGGTGCTAAAAAAAGCAGCATTGGCATGCTTTTCACGTCGTTTGGTAGAAATCCACACGCGCGTTCTGCCAAAAGCACCATTTGCATGCATATCGTGTGGTTTTGCAGAAAACTGCATCCGCGTCTACCAAAAAAGTGCATGTGCTTGCTTAAAACGCGTTTTGGCACAAATCCATGTGCAGGTGCTAAAAAGAGCAGCATCGGCATGCTTTTCACGTCGTTTGGTAGAACTCCACACGAGCGTTCTGCCAAAAGCACCATTTGCTTGCATATCGTGTGGTTTTGCAGAAAACTGCATCCGCGTCTACCAAAAGTTGCATATGCCTGCTTAAAACGCGTTTTGGCACAAATCCATGAGCGGGTTCTAAAAAGAGCAGCATTGCCATGCTTTTCACGTCGTGTGGTAGAAATCTACGCACGCGTTCTGCCAAAAGCACCCTTTGAATGCATATCGTGTAGTTGTGCAGAAAACTGCATCCGCGTCTACCAAAAAGTGCATGTGCTTGCTCAAAACGCGTTTTGGCACAAATCCATGTGCGGGTGCTAAAAAAGCACCATTGGCATGCTTTTCACGTCGTTTGGTAGAAATCCACACGCGCGTTCTGCCAAAAGCACCATTTGCATGCATATCGTGTGGTTTTGCAGAAAACTGCATCCGCGTCTACCAAAAAAGTGCATGTGCTTGCTTAAAACGCGTTTTGGCACAAATCCATGTGCAGGTGCTAAAAAGAGCAGCATCGGCATACTTTTCACGTCGTTTAGTAGAAATCCACACGCGCGTTCTGCCAAAAGCACCATTTGCATGCATATCGTGTGGTTTTGCAGAAAACTGCATCCGCGTCTACCAAACGTTGCATATGCATGCTTAAAACGCGTTTTGGCACAAATCCATGTGCGGGTGCTAAAAAGCAGCATTGGTATGCTTCTCACGTCGTTTGGTAGAAATCCACACGCGCGTTCTGCCAAAAGCACCATTTGCATGCATATCGTGGGGTTTTGCAGAAAACTGCATCCGCGTCTACCAAAAGATGCATATGCATGCTTAAAACGCGTTTTGGCACAAATCCATGTGCGGGTTCTAAAAAGAGCAGCATTGGCATGCTTTTCACGTCGTTTGGTAGAAATCCACACGCGCGTTCTGCCAAAAGCACCATTTGCATGCATATCGTGTGGTTTTGCAGAAAACTGCATCCGTGTCTACCAAAAGATGCATATGCATGCTTAAAACGCGTTTTGGAAAAAATCCATGTGCGGGTGCTAAAAAGAGCAGCATTGGCATGCTTTTCACGTCGTTTGGTAGAAATCCACACGCGCGTTCTGCCAAAAGCACCATTTGCATGCATATCGTGTGGTTTTGCAGAAAACTGCATCCGCGTCTACCAAAAGTTGCATATGCATGCTTAAAACACGTTTTGGCACAAATCCATGTGCGGGTTCTAAACAGAGCAGCATCGGCATGCTTTTCACGTCGTTTGGTAGAAATCCACACGCGCGTTCTGCCAAAAGCACCATTTGCATGCATATCGTGTGGTTTTGCAGAAAACTGCATCCGCATCTACCAAAAAGTGCAAGTGCTTGCTTAAAACGCGTTTTGGCACAAATCCATGTGCGGGTTCTAAAAAGAGCAGATTGGCCTGCTTTTCACGTCGTTTGGTAGAAATCCACACGCGCGTTCTGCCAAAAGCACCATTTGCATGCATATCGTGTGCTTTTGCAGAAAACTGCGTCCGCGTCTACCAAAAAGTGCATGTGCAAGCTTAAAACGCGTTTTGGCACAAATCCATGTGCGGGTTCTAAAAAGAGCAGCATTGGCATGCTTTTCACGTCATTTGGTAGAAATCCACACGAGCGTTCTGCCACAAGCACCATTTGCAAGCATATCGTGTAGTTTTGCAGAAAACTGCAGCCGCGTCTACCAAAAGATGCATATGCATGCTTAAAACGCGTTTTGGCAAAAGTCCTTGTGCGGGTGCTAAAAAGAGCAGCACTGGCATGCTTTTCACGTCGTTTGGTAGAAATCCACACGGGCGTTCTGCCAAAAGCACCATTTGCATGCATATCGTGTGGTTTTGCAGAAAACTGCATCCGCGTCTACCAAAAGCTTAAAACGCGTTTTGGCACAAATCCATGAGCGGGTTCTAAAAAGAGCAGCATTGGCATGCTTTTCACGTCGTTTGGTAGAAATCCACACGCGCGTGCTGCCAATAGCCCCATTGGCATGCATATCGTGTGGTTTTGCAGAAAACTGCATCCGCGTCTACCAAAACTTGCATATGCATGCTTAAAACGCGTTTTGGCACAAATCCATGTGCGGCTTCTAAAAAGAGCAGCATTGGCATGCTTTTCACGTCGTTTGGTAGAAATCCACACGCGCGTGCTGCCAAAAGCCCCATTTGCATGCATATCGTGTGGTTTTGCAGAAAACTGCATCCGCGTCTACCAAAACTTGCATATGCATGCTTAAAACGCGTTTTGGCACAAATCTATGTGCGGCTTCTAAAAAGAGCAGCATTGGCATGCTTTTCACGTCGTTTGGTAGAAATCCAAACGCGCGTTCTTCCAAAAGCACCATTTGCATGCATATCGTGTGGTTTTGCAGAAAACTGCATCCGCGTCTAGGAAAAGATGCATATGCACGCTTAAAACGCGTTTTGGCACAAATCCATGTGCGGGTGCTAAAAAGAGCAGCATTGGCATGCTTTTCACGTCGTTTGGTAGAAATCCACACGCGCGTTCTGCCAAAAGCACCATTTGCATGCATATCGTGTGGTTTTGCAGAAACCTGCATCCGCGTCTACCAAAAGATGCATATGCATGCTTAAAACGCGTTCTGGTACAAATCCATGTGCGGGTTCTAAAAAGAGCAGCATTGGCATGCTTTTCACGTCGTTTGGTAGAAATCCACACGCGCGTTCGGCCAAAAGCACCATTTGCATGCATATCGTGTGGTTTTGCAGAAAACTGCATCCGCGTCTACCAAAAGATGCATATGCATGCTTAAAACGCGTTTCGGCACAAATCCATGTGCGGGTGCTAAAATGAACAGCATTGGCATGCTTTTCACGTCGTTTGGTAGAAATCCACACCCGCGTTCTGCGAAAAGCACCATTTGCATGCATATCGTGTGGTTTTGCAGAAAACTGCATCCGCCTCTGCCAAAAGATGCATATGCGTGGTTAAAACGCGTTTTGGCACAAATCCATGTGCGGCTTCTAAAAAGAGCAGCATTGGCATGCTTTTCACGTCGTTTGGTAGAAATCTACACGCGCGTTCTGCCAAAAGCACCATTTGCATGCATATCGTGTGGTTTTGCAGAAAACTGCATCCGCGTCTACCAAAACTTGCATATGCATGCTTAAAACGCGTTTTGGCACAAATCTATGTGCGGCTTCTAAAAAGAGCAGCATTGGCATGCTTTTCACGTCGTTTGGTAGAAATCCAAACGCGCGTTCTTCCAAAAGCACCATTTGCATGCATATCGTGTGGTTTTGCAGAAAACTGCATCCGCGTCTAGGAAAAGATGCATATGCACGCTTAAAACGCGTTTTGGCACAAATCCATGTGCGGGTGCTAAAAAGAGCAGCATTGGCATGCTTTTCACGTCGTTTGGTAGAAATCCACACGCGCGTTCTGCCAAAAGCACCATTTGCATGCATATCGTGTGGTTTTGCAGAAACCTGCATCCGCGTCTACCAAAAGATGCATATGCATGCTTAAAACGCGTTCTGGTACAAATCCATGTGCGGGTTCTAAAAAGAGCAGCATTGGCATGCTTTTCACGTCGTTTGGTAGAAATCCACACGCGCGTTCGGCCAAAAGCACCATTTGCATGCATATCGTGTGGTTTTGCAGAAAACTGCGTCCGCGTCTACCAAAAGATGCATATGCATGCTTAAAACGCGTTTCGGCACAAATCCATGTGCGGGTGCTAAAATGAACAGCATTGGCATGCTTTTCACGTCGTTTGGTAGAAATCCACACCCGCGTTCTGCGAAAAGCACCATTTGCATGCATATCGTGTGGTTTTGCAGAAAACTGCATCCGCCTCTGCCAAAAGATGCATATGCGTGGTTAAAACGCTTTTTGGCACAAATCCATGTGCGGGTGCTAAAAAGAGCAGTATTGGCATGCTTTTCACGTCGTTTGGTAGAAATCCACACGCGCGTTCTGCCAAAAGCACCATTTGCATGCATATCGTGTGGTTTTGCAGAAAACTGCATCCGCGTCTACCAAATGGTGCAGGTGCATGCTTAAAACGCGTTTTGGCACAAATCCATGTGCGGGTGCTAAAAAGAGCAGCATTGGCATGCTTTTCACGACGTTTTGTAGAAATCCACACGCGCGTTCTGCCAAAAGCACCATTTGCATGCATATCGTGTGGTTTTGCAGAAAACTGCATCCGCGTCTACCAAAAAAGTGCATGTGCTTGCTTAAAACGCGTTTTGGCACAAATCCATGTGCAGGTGCAAAAAGAGCAGCATCGGCCTGCTTTTCACGTCGTTTGGTAGAAATCCACACGCGCGTTCTGCCAAAAGCAACATTTGCATGCATATCGTGTGGTTTTGCAGAAAACTGCATCCGCGTCTACCAAAAGTTGCATATGCATGCTTCAAACGCGTTTTGGCACAAATCCATGTGCGGGTTCTAAAAAGAGCAGCATTGGCATGCTTTTCACGTCGTTTGGTAGAAATAAACACGCGCGTTCTGCAAAAAGCACCATTTGCATGCATATCGTGTGGTTTTGCAGAAAACTGCATCCGCGTCTAACAAAAGATGCATATGCATGCTTAAAACGCGTTCTGGTACAAATCCATGTGCGGGTTCTAAAAAGAGCAGCATTGGCCTGCTTTTCACGTCGTTTGGTAGAAATCCACACGCGCGTTCGGCCAAAAGCACCATTTGCATGCATATCGTGTGGTTTTGCAGAAAACTGCATCCGCGTCTACCAAAAGATGCATATGCGTGGTTAAAACGCGTTTTGGCACAAATCCATGTGCGGGTTCTAAAACGAGCAGCGTTGGCATGCTTTTCACGTCGTTTAGAAGAAATCCACACGCGCGTTCTGCCAAAAGCACCATTTGCATGCATATCGTGTGGTTTTGCAGAAAACTGCATCCGCGTCTACCAAAAGATGCATATGCATGCTTAAAACGCGTTTTGGAACAAATCCATGTGCGGGTGCTAAAAAGAGCAGCATTGGCATGCTTTTCACGTCGTTTGGTAGAAATCCACACGCGCGTTCCGCCAAAAGCACCATTTGCATGCATATCGTGTGGTTTTGCAGAAAACTGCATCCGCGTCTACCAAACGATGCATATGCATGCTTAAAACGCGTTTCGGCACAAATCCATGTGCGGGTGCTAAAATGAGCAGCATTGGCATGCTTTTCACGCCCTTTGGTAGAAATCCACACGCGCGTTCTGCCAAAAGCACCATTTGCATGCATATCGTGTGGTTTTGCAGAAAACTGCATCCGCGTCTACCAAAAGTTGCATATGCATGCTTAAAACGCGTTTTGGCACAAATCCATGTGCGGGTTCTAAAAAGAGCAGCATTGGCATGCTTTTCACGTCGTTTGGTAGAAATTCACACGCGCGTTCTGCCAAAAGCACCATTTGCATGCATATCGTGTGGTTTTGCAGAAAACTGCATCCGCGTCTAACAAAAGATGCATATGCGTGGTTAAAACGCGTTTTGGCACAAATCCATGTGCGGGTTCTAAAAAGAGCAGCGTTGGCATGCTTTTCACGTGGTTTGGTAGAAATCCACAGGCGCGTTCTGCCAAAAGCACCATTTGCATGCATATCGTGTGGTTTTGCAGAAAACTGCATCCGCGTCTACCAAAAGATGCATATGCGTGGTTAAAACGCGTTTTGGCACAAATCCATGTGCGGGTTCTAAAACGAGCAGCGTTGGCATGCTTTTCACGTCGTTTAGAAGAAATCCACACGCGCGTTCTGCCAAAAGCACCATTTGCATGCATATCGTGTGGTTTTGCAGAAAACTGCATCCGCGTCTACCAAAAGATGCATATGCATGCTTAAAACGCGTTTTGGAACAAATCCATGTGCGGGTGCTAAAAAGAGCAGCATTGGCATGCTTTTCACGTCGTTTGGTAGAAATCCACACGCGCGTTCCGCCAAAAGCACCATTTGCATGCATATCGTGTGGTTTTGCAGAAAACTGCATCCGCGTCTACCAAAAGGTGCAGGTGCATGCTTAAAACGCGTTTTGGCACAAATCCATGTGCGGGTTCTAAAACGAGCAGCGTTGGCATGCTTTTCACGTCGTTTGGAAGAAATCCACACGCGCGTTCTGCCAAAAGCACCATTTGCATGCATATCGTGTGGTTTTGCAGAAAACTGCATCCGCGTCTACCAAAAGATGCATATGCATGCTTAAAACGCGTTTTGGCACAAATCCATGTGCGGGTGCTAAAAAGAGCAGCATTGGCATGCTTTTCACGTCGTTTGGTAGAAATCCACACGCGCGTTCCGCCAAAAGCACCATTTGCATGCATATCGTGTGGTTTTGCAGAAAACTGCATCCGCGTCTACCAAAAGGTGCAGGTGCATGCTTAAAACGCGTTTTGGCACAAATCCATGTGCGGGTGCTAAAAAGAGCAGCATTGGCATGCTTTTCACGACGTTTGGTAGAAATCCACACGCGCGTTCTGCCAAAAGCACCATTTGCATGCATATCGTGTGGTTTTGCAGAAAACTGCATCCGCGTCTACCAAAAAAGTGCATGTGCTTGCTCAAAACGCGTTCTGGTACAAATCCATGTGCGGGTTCTAAAAAGAGCAGCATTGGCATGCTTTTCACGTCGTTTGGTAGAAATCCACACGCGCGTTCGGCCAAAAGCACCATTTGCATGCATATCGTGTGGTTTTGCAGAAAACTGCATCCGCGTCTACCAAAAGATGCATATGCATGCTTAAAACGCGTTCTGGCACAAATCCATGTGCGGGTTCTAAAAAGAGCAGCATTGGCATGCTTTTCACGTCGTTTGGTAGAAATCCACACGTGTGTTCTGCCAAAAGCACCATTTGCATGCATATCGTGTGCTTTTGCAGAAAACTGCATCCGCGTCAACCAAAAGAT
>NW_027225782.1:0-66000 GCF_038994185.2 Dermacentor albipictus | reverse complement strand
CTGCATCCGCGTCTACCAAAAGATGCATATGCATGCTTAAAACGCGTTTTGGCACAAATCCATGTGCGGGTTCTAAAAAGAGCAGCATTGGCTTGCTTTTCACGTCGTTTGGTAGAAATCCACACGCGCGTTCTGCCAAAAGCACCATTTGCATGCATATCGTGTGGCTTTGCAGAAAACTGCATCCGCGTCTACCAAAAGATGCATATGCATGCTTAAAACGCGTTTTGGCACAAATCCATGTGCGGGTTCTAAAAAGAGCAGCATTGGCTTGCTTTTCACGTCGTTTGGTAGAAATCCACACGCGCGTTCTGCCAAAAGCACCATTTGCATGCATATCGTGTGGTTTTGCAGAAAACTGCATCCGCGTCTACCAAAAGATGCATATGCATGCTTAAAACGCGTTTATGGCACAAATCCATGTGCGGTTTCTAAAAAGAGCAGCATTGGCATGCTTTTCACGTCGTTTGGTAGAAATCCACACGCGCGTTCTGCCAAAAGCACCATTTGCATGCATATCGTGTGGTTTTGCAGAAAACTGCATCCGCGTCTACCAAAAGTTGCATATGCATGCTTAAAACGCGTTTTGGCACAAATCCATGTGCGGGTTCTAAAAAGAGCAGCATTGGCATGCTTTTCACGTCGTTTGGTAGAAATCCACACGCGTGTTCTGCCAAAAGCACCATTTGCATGCATATCGTGTGGTTTTGCAGAAAACTGCATCCGCGTCTACCAAAAGATGCATATGCATGCTTAAAATGCGTTTTGGCACAAATCCATGTGCGGGTTATAAAAAGAGCAGCATTGGCTTGCTTTTCACGTCGTTTGGTAGAAATCCACAAGCGCGTTCTGCCGAAAGCACCATTTGCATGCATATCGTGTGGTTTTGCAGAAAACTGCATTCGCGTCTACCAAAAGTTGCATATGCATGCTTAAAACGCGTTTTGGCACAAATCCATGTGCGGGTTCTAAAAAGAGCAGCATTGGCATGCTTTTCACGTCGTTTGGTAGAAATCCACACGCGTGTTCTTCCAAAAGCACCATTTGCATGCATATCGTGTGGTTTTGCAGAAAACTGCATCCGCGTGTACCAAAAGATGCATATGCATGCTTAAAACGCGTTTTGGCGCAAATCCATGTGCGGGTGCTAAAAAGAGCAGCATTGGCCTGCTTTTCACGTCGTTTGGTAGAAATCCACACACGCGTTCTGCCAAAAGCACCATTTGCATGCATATCGTGTGGTTTTCCAGAAAACTGCATCCGCGTCTACCAAAAGGTGCATGTGCTTGCTTAAAACGCGTTTTGGCACACATCCATGTGCAGGTGCTAAAAAGAGAAGCATCGGCATGCTTTTCACGTCGTTTGGTAGAAATCCACACGCGCGTTCTGCCAAAAGCACCATTTGCATGCATATCGTGTGGTTTTGCAGAAAACTGCATCAGCGTCCACCAAAAAGTGCATGTGCTTGCTTAAAACGCGTTTTGGCACGAATCCATGTGCAGGTGCTAAAAAGAGCAGCATCGGCATGCTTTTCACGTCGTTTGGTAGAAATCCACACGCGCGTTCTGCCAAAAGCACCATTTGCATGCATACACTCTAAGAAAAAAAGGACTAAAAGGGGTAGGGAGGTTAGTCCTTTTGGGGACTAACTGATTTGCCACAACCATTAGTCCTTTTGGGGACGAACTGACATGGGATGAACTGTTACTCCCCATGCACTTACTCCTTTGGGGACTAACAGTTGCCCCTGCCCGATGGTCCTCAAGGGAGTAACGGTAATTCGTTCCGATGCTCCGCAAAGGTGGAATTAATGAAATTAGGCATTTATACTCTAATAAAAAATTAATGAGCTGAAAAAAAAGAAACGTACCCGAGAGCAGGAGTCGAACTCACATCCTCTCGCTCACAAGTCAGGTACTCTAACCACTTCACCACGCCGCTTGCTTGGCAAGACTGCCTATTTAGACAAGGTTAAGCATGGGAACACAAGTGTGGCAATATAAAAGTGACTTTATTATTTGTGCAAGGTATGCAGTGAGAGTCTAAAGTTGAGTGTACTTGCCACCATAAGCGACTGCGAAAAGAAATCAGCCCGAGTATTATTAGGGTAATTTAAACTGAGGCACTACGCAATGTATGCGTGTAGCGAGCTCAAACGGGGCACCGAAGACGACAGAGAAGGGCAATTTCTCTGTCACTTAGCGTGAGCCGTTTGAGCTACCCATCGCTTCAGTTCGCAACCTCCTCGGAACGGAAGGAACTTCGGTACTATTGACCAAGAAAATTTAGCCGTCTATCAATGACTTGCGCGTTTAATGTGTATCGCTCACTTATGGGGTGCGCACGAAGGGCATGCCTCTTCACATTCCAGTTTTAGGTTTCACGTAATTTTCCAAGATGCAAGGTGCTGCTTTGCATGTAGTTCAATAGGCAATTCACTAACTTCGAACCATTCACGATTTATAGACAATACCGTTTTCACCGCATCGCTCCATGACACGGGCGAAAACAGCGAAGTGCCTGGGGAGTAACTGTTGCCGTTCGTCCTCCCATTGCTCTCTTTCCGAGCAGGGACTAAACACTTACTCTCCGAAATTTGCACACGGCACGCACATTCATGCAGTTAGTCCTTTGAGGGACGAAAGCGCCCTTTTTAGGACTAACGGCGCAGTTACTCCCGTTTTCCCCGAGATTTTTCTTAGAGTGTATCGTGTGGTTTTGCAGAAAACTGCATCCGCGTCTACCAGAAGATGCATATGCATGCTTAAAACGCGTTTTGGCACAAATCCATGCGCGGGTTCTAAAAAGAGCAGCATTGACTTGCTTTTCACGTCGTTTGGTAGAAATCCACACGCGCGTTCTGCCAAAAGCACCATTTGCATGCATATCGTGTGGTTTTGCAGAAAACTGCATCCGCGTCTACCAAAAGATGCATATGCATGCTTAAAACGCGTTTTGGCACAAATCCATGTGCGGTTTCTAAAAAGAGCAGCATTGGCATGCTTTTCACGTCGTTTGGTAGAAATCCACAAGCGCGTTCTGCCGAAAGCACCATTTGCATGCATATCGTGTGGTTTTGCAGAAAACTGCATTCGCGTCTACCAAAAGTTGCATATGCATGCTTAAAACGCGTTTTGGCACAAATCCATGTGCGGGTTCTAAAAAGAGCAGCATTGGCATGCTTTTCACGTCGTTTGGTAGAAATCCACACGCGTGTTCTGCCAAAAGCACCATTTGCATGCATATCGTGTGGTTTTGCAGAAAACTGCATCCGCGTCTACCAAAAGATGCATATGCATGCTTAAAATGCGTTTTGGCACAAATCCATGTGCGGGTTATAAAAAGAGCAGCATTGGCTTGCTTTTCACGTCGTTTGGTAGAAATCCACACGCGCGTTCTGCCAAAAGCACCATTTGCATGCATATCGTGTGGCTTTGCAGAAAACTGCATCCGCGTCTACCAAAAGATGCATATGCATGCTTAAAACGCGTTTTGGCACAAATCCATGTGCGGGTTCTAAAAAGAGCAGCATTGGCTTGCTTTTCACGTCGTTTGGTAGAAATCCACACGCGCGTTCTGCCAAAAGCACCATTTGCATTGTTACGTTTCGCCTACGACGCGCGGTAAAGCCAGCGCGGATGCAACGTACGCCGGAGCTTCGTTCCAAGCGGCGGACATTTTGGCCCGTTCGGAGCGGCCGCGAGCGCGCCCCGCCGAGCGCGTCCCGGCATGATCAGTGCCACGTGTCTTTGTGTGTGCGTGTGTGTGTGTGTGCCCACGCTTGTCAAAGCGCGGCAGCCGGGGAGAGGAGCTCCCCCAGTGTGAAGCGAGGAGGTCTGTCCGGCGCCGGCCCGGCTGATGCGTCACCTCCTTGTTCCAACGTGTCTTTCAGTCCGTCCGTCGCCGCTGTCACGTGGTGAAGTCCCGTGACCTTCCCTCTTGCTCTCAAGTCCGAGAGTATAAGAGCAGCTGCCCCCGGACGCCAGGAGAGAGGCTCCGATTTCTTCTGTTGAGTAACGTGCTCTCCCGTCTCTCTACTTCGGTCGACCTGACCGCCCGCTCTTTGCGATGCTAGAATAAACAAGTTGTTCTGTTAGCAGTCGCCTCATGCTTTGCTGGGACCTTCGGATGCTTCCAGTGTGCCCCAGGCCGCCAGGCCAACGCTACCCTTGGGGCTTGCGACCCAGTTGCAATAACGGGCGTCAGCACTGAGGTTCCAACAGCTGGTGGCCGCGCTGAGATTCCAACAGCCGGTGCCATCGGTGCGGATCAAACATCTGGTTGCCAGCGGTGAGATCGCGACAACGGAGGCCAGCAGCGAAGAAATGCGGTTGACTGTATGCTGAGCAGCACAACGACCATCCGGGAGCAGTGCAACGAGCCCTGTGTGATGACTGGTTGCCTGCAGCGGAACGACTGCGCTGAAATCTTGGCTGCGAGGTTTGGTGAGTGCGGGACTTTCTTCTTCTGAGTTTTGCCAGGCTTTTGTTAGTGTCAGAAACAGAGCTGGTAATTGTGGTTGTCGTTGCTGCCGGGTTAGTTGCGGCAAGACAATAGTAGGCAGTAGAGAAAGCAGCATTCAGAGCAGCCATGGATTTGAAGTCGTTGCGCAAACCGAAATTGTTGGAGCTTGCAAGAGAGTTGGGTCTGGATGTCTCAGACAAACTCAGAAAACCAGAACTGCTAAGGGCTATTCTTGAGTTAGGAGCTGAGGATGACGAGCTGTCGGAATGCCTTGAGACCATTGAGGAGAGGGAGACGGCAAAAAGACAGGAACGCGAACTTAAAGAACAGCGAGAGCAACCAGAGAAAGATGCGCGTGAACGTAAAGAACAGATAGAACGAGAGCAACAAGAGAAACAGATAGAACGAGAGCAACAAGAGAAAGAAAAAGAGCGTGACCGTCAACACGCTTTGGAAATGAAGCGTCTCGAAGTAGAGATGGAACGCGCTCGTAATGGAAGTCAGGCACACGGTGCAGGAGAACGAGTATTGTTCAAAATGACTGACCTGATGCGGCCGTTTAAGCTTGGAGAGGACATTGGTTTGTTCCTGGTTAACTTTGAGCGAACGTGCGAGAAGCAGGGGTTCTCTCGGGAAACGTGGCCACAGCGCTTGCTCACTTTGTTACCCGGCGAGGCGGCCGACGTAGTCGCTCGCTTGGAGAGAGAGGAGGCAGAGGATTTCGACAAAGTGAAATCGAGTCTGCTAAAAAAGTACAGGCTGTCCGCGGAGGCGTTCTGTCGGAAGTTTCGAGAAAATGAGAAAGGCAAAAGTGAGTCGTATACAGAGTTTGCCTACAGGCTTATGTCAAACATGCAGGAGTGGCTCAAAGAAGAGAAAGCGTTTGGTGACCACGAGAAAGTTCTGCAGTGTTTCGGGCTGGAACAGTTTTATAGTCGGTTACCTGAGAACGTGCGCTACTGGGTCTTGGATAGGCCAGACGTTAGTACGGTGGCTAGAGCCGCTGAGCTAGCCGAAGAGTTTGTGACGCGTCGGGCTCGCGGAGCTAAGGACGGTCAAAAGGGTGAATTTGGCTCCAAGTTTGAGAGGCCGAAGTTCACGCCCATGAGAGCAAAGGGGGACACATGTAGTGCGGACGCGAGTGAAAGCAGTCCGACCGAACGTAAGGAGACGGCGGCAGCCGAAGCCGAACGCAGAAAGCGGTTCGAGGCGAGGCAAGCGCGCGTTTGTTATACGTGTCAGAAGCCGGGTCACTTTTCGGCGCAGTGTCCAGAAACAAAAACAAAAGTTGTGTTTTTGTCATTGTGCAGCACTGACGAGAACATGAAGCTTCTCGAGCCTTACATGCGAGACCTCCTCGTAAACGGGAAAGAGTGCCGAGTGCTTCGCGATTCCGCAGCTACGATGGATGTAGTTCACCCCTCTTACGTAGAACCCGATATGTTCACGGGCGAGTGCGCATGGATCAAGCAAGCCGTGGAAGCTCACAGCGTGTGTCTGCCCGTAGCAAAAGTGCTTATTGAAGGTCCTTTCGGAGCACTTGAGACGGAGGCGGCAGTGTCATCTATGCTGCCCCCCCAGTACCCGTACCTATTTTCGAACAGGTCCGATCACCTCCTGCGCGAGAAGGGGCTTTTGTTTGGTGAGGCTAGCGTTCAGGCCTTAACCAGATCGAAGGTTCGGGAGCTCGCTGCAAAGGCGGTAGTTGCGGGGCCGACGTTGTCGAACGATGAGAAAGGGTCAGAGGCGCAGCAAGGTGATATTCAGAGCACGCCCGAACTGAATAAAATTGAGCCTGTAGCGTTAAAGGCACCAGATACTGGAGAAGAAATTCCCGATGCGGGAAAGTTAGAAGAGCTATCTGCAGATTTGCTCATCGCGCCTACGTCTGACGGACTTAATAGGTTGCTAAAAGTCAGCCGGTCGGCTTTGATAGCCGAGCAAAAGAAGGATGGCAGCCTAGAAAACATACGCTGCATTGTCAAGGAAGGTGTCGCCAAGAAAAATGCTCGCTTTGTGGAAAGAGGTGGGGTTCTGTACCGGAAGTATGTAGACCGCAGGGGAGTGGAGTTCGATCAGCTGATCGTGCCTCAGTGCTATCGTCAGGATCTGTTGCGCTTGTCGCATGGGGGTTCGTGGTCCGGACACCTAGGAGTTAAGAAAACTAAGGACCGTCTCTTGCAAGAGTACTATTGGCCAGGGTGTTTTCGGGACGCAGACCACTTTGTGAAGACATGCGACACCTGTCAGCGGGTGGGCAAACCAGGGGACAAATCGAGGGCGCCGTTGAAGTTGGTACCTATCATTACGGAGCCTTTTAGACGGCTCGTTATTGATACAGTGGGACCTCTGCCGGTAACAGCCACGGGGTACAGACACATTTTGACTGTGATCTGCCCAGCGACAAAGTTCACTGAAGCAGTGCCGCTTAAAGAACTCAGCTCAGTTGAGATAGTCAATGCACTACTGTCCATATTTGCGCGAGTTGGTTTTCCTGCGGAAATCCAATCAGATCAGGGCACAGTGTTAACTACCGCTTTGACGACAGCCTTTCTCGAAAGGTGCGGGGTAAAGCTGCTACACAGCTCAGTGCACCACCCCCAGTCGAATTCCATTGAGAAGCTCCACTCCGTCGTGAAGCGCGTGTGGAGAGCATTGTGGTTTGAACAACAAACTGACTGGGAGCTGTTTCTGCCTGGGGTGATGTTTGCATTGAGGAGCGCGCCGCATGCGGCTACGGGGTTTTCGCCAGCTGAGCTAGTGTCCGGTCGCTCGCTGCGATCTCCGCTTCGCATACTTCGAGACGGATCACTGCCCTCTCCAATGGCTGCAGACTATCTCTTTCACAAATGGCCGCCTCCTGCACTGGAGCCTCGCTTTGCAACAATATTCCTTTGAGGTGCGTTACAAAAAGGGGAGTCTCAACGGTAACGCCGATGGCTTAAGTCGAAGCCCTAACGTGGGAATCAGCCTCAAAATTGTTTGTTATTGATGTTTTTCTTCCTGAGGCAGGATTTTTAACATATTGCTTTTGTGTAGTGTTTCAAAGTGATGATGTGCTTTCTAGTGCAATTTTCCAATTTGTGGACGCGTTCTGAGTGCTGCTAGACTACTGTAAGGAACTAGGCAGTAGTATTAAAGGGGAAAGAGCCTGGCATGGCTTAGTGAGGGTTGTGCCGTGCTTGCTGACTGAGCGGCTGAGTTTCGGCGTAGTTCTAACGCTTGCTGGGAACGAGAGAAAAATGAGAACTCTCCCGAAGTCACTTTGCAGTGTCCTCTGTGAACCTGAACGTGAGAACGAGGCCTTCTCGGTGCGCTGCGCTCAAGGAACGCCGAGGGACGACCGACTTCGGTTATGAGCATCATCGAGCGACATCCCTCCGGACAGCGGATGCAGTCCCCTGACCATCGGGATCTCCCTCCCCCGGCGGGGCGGTCTGTTACGTTTCGCCTACGACGCGCGGTAAAGCCAGCGCGGATGCAACGTACGCCGGAGCTTCGTTCCAAGCGGCGGACATTTTGGCCCGTTCGGAGCGGCCGCGAGCGCGCCCCGCCGAGCGCGTCCCGGCATGATCAGTGCCACGTGTCTTTGTGTGTGCGTGTGTGTGTGTGTGCCCACGCTTGTCAAAGCGCGGCAGCCGGGGAGAGGAGCTCCCCCAGTGTGAAGCGAGGAGGTCTGTCCGGCGCCGGCCCGGCTGATGCGTCACCTCCTTGTTCCAACGTGTCTTTCAGTCCGTCCGTCGCCGCTGTCACGTGGTGAAGTCCCGTGACCTTCCCTCTTGCTCTCAAGTCCGAGAGTATAAGAGCAGCTGCCCCCGGACGCCAGGAGAGAGGCTCCGATTTCTTCTGTTGAGTAACGTGCTCTCCCGTCTCTCTACTTCGGTCGACCTGACCGCCCGCTCTTTGCGATGCTAGAATAAACAAGTTGTTCTGTTAGCAGTCGCCTCATGCTTTGCTGGGACCTTCGGATGCTTCCAGTGTGCCCCAGGCCGCCAGGCCAACGCTACCCTTGGGGCTTGCGACCCAGTTGCAATAACGGGCGTCAGCACTGAGGTTCCAACAGCTGGTGGCCGCGCTGAGATTCCAACAGCCGGTGCCATCGGTGCGGATCAAACAGCATGCATATCGTGTGGTTTTGCAGAAAACTGCATCCGCGTCTACCAAAAGATGCATATGCATGCTTAAAACGCGTTTTGGCACAAATCCATGTGCGGTTTCTAAAAAGAGCAGCATTGGCATGCTTTTCACGTCGTTTGGTAGAAATCCACACGCGCGTTCTGCCAAAAGCACCATTTGCATGCATATCGTGGGGTTTTGCAGAAAACTGCATCCGCGTCTACCAAAAGTTGCATATGCATGCTTAAAACGCGTTTTGGCACAAATCCATGTGCGGGTTCTAAAACGAGCAGCATTGGCATGCTTTTCACGTCGTTTGGTAGAAATCCACACGCGTGTTCTTCCAAAAGCACCATTTGCATGCATATCGTGTGGTTTTGCAGAAAACTGCATCCGCGTCTACCAAAAGATGCATATGCATGCTTAAAACGCGTTTTGGCACAAATCCATGTGCGGGTTCTAAAAAGAGCAGCATTGGCTTGCTTTTCACGTCGTTTGGTAGAAATCCACACGCGCGTTCTGCCAAAAGCACCATTTGCATGCATATCGTGTGGTTTTGCAGAAAACTGCATCCGCGTCTACCAAAAGATGAATATGCATGCTTAAAACGCGTTTTGGCGCAAATCCATGTGCGGGTGCTAAAAAGAGCAGCATTGGCCTGCTTTTCACGTCGTTTGGTAGAAATCCACACGCGCGTTCTGCCAAAAGCACCATTTGCATGCATATCGTGTGGTTTTCCAGAAAACTGCATCCGCGTCTACCAAAAGGTGCATGTGCTTGCTTAAAACGCGTTTTGGCACAAATCCATGTGCAGGTGCTAAAAGGAGAAGCATCGGCATGCTTTTCACGTCGTTTGGTAGAAATCCACACGCGCGTTCTGCCAAAAGCACCATTTGCATGCATATCGTGTGGTTTTGCAGAAAACTGCATCCGCGTCTACCAAAAGTTGCATATGCATGCTTAAAACGTGTTTTGGCACAAATCCATGTGCGGGTTCTAAAAAGAGCAGCATTGGCATGCTTTTCACGTCGTTTGGTAGAAATCCACACGCGCGTTCTGCCAAAAGCACCATTTGCATGCATATCGTGTGGTTTTGCAGAAAACTGCATCCGCGTCCACCAAAAAGTGCATGTGCTTGCTTAAAACGCGTGTTGGCACAAATCCATGTGCAGGTGCTAAAAAGAGCAGCATCAGCATGCTTTTCACGTCGTTTGGTAGAAATCCACACGCGCGTTCTGCCAAAAGCACCATTTGCATGCATATCGTGTGGTTTTGCAGAAAACTGCATCCGCGTCTACCAAAAGATGCATATGCATGCTTAAAACGCGTTTTGGCACAAATCCATGTGCGGGTTCTAAAAAGAGCAGCATTGGCTTGCTTTTCACGTCGTTTGGTAGAAATCCACACGCGCGTTCTGCCAAAAGCACCATTTGCATGGATATCGTGTGGTTTTGCAGAAAACTGCATCCGCGTCTACCAAAAGATGCATATGCATGCTTAAAACGCGTTTTGGCACAAATCCATGTGCGGTTTCTAAAAAGAGCAGCATTGGCATGCTTTTCACGTCGTTTGGTAGAAATCCACACGCGCGTTCTGCCAAAAGCACCATTTGCATGGATATCGTGTGGTTTTGCAGAAAACTGCATCCGCGTCTACCAAAAGATGCATATGCATGCTTAAAACGCGTTTTGGCACAAATCCATGTGCGGGTTCTAAAAAGAGCAGCATTGGCATGCTTTTCACGTCGTTTGGTAGAAATCCACACGCGTGTTCTGCCAAAAGCACCATTTGCATGCATATCGTGTGGTTTTGCAGAAAACTGCATGCGCGTCTACCAAAAGATGCATATGCATGCTTAAAACGCGTTTTGGCACAAATCCATGTGCGGGTTCTAAAAAGAGCAGCATTGGCTTGCTTTTCACGTCGTTTGGTAGAAATCCACACGCGCGTTCTGCCAAAAGCACCATTTGCATGCATATCGTGTGGTTTTGCAGAAAACTGCATCCGCGTCTACCAAAAGATGCATATGCATGCTTTAAACGCGTTTTGGCACAAATCCATGTGCGGTTTCTAAAAAGAGCAGCATTGGCATGCTTTTCACGTCGTTTGGTAGAAATCCACACGCGCGTTCTGCCAAAAGCACCATTTGCATGCATATCGTGTGGTTTTGCAGAAAACTGCATCCGCGTCTACCAAAAGGTGCATGTGCTTGCTTAAAACGCGTTTTGGCAAAAATCCATGTGCAGGTGCTAAAAAAGCAGCATCGGCATGCTTTTCACGTCGTTTGGTAGAAATCCACACGCGCGTTCTGTCAAAAGCGCCATTTGCATGCATATCGTGTGGTTTTGCAGAAAACTGCATCCGCGTTTACCAAAAGATGCATATTCATGCTTAAAACGCGTTTTGGCACAAATCCATCTGCGGGTGCTAAAAAGAGCAGCATTGGCATGCTTTTCACGTCGTTTGGTAGAAATCCACACGCGCGTTCTGCCAAAAGCACCATTTGCATGCATATCGCGTGGTTTTGCAGAAAACTGCATCCGCGTCTACCAAAAGTTGCATATGCATGCTTAAAACGCGTTTTGGCAGAAATCCATGTGCGGGTTCTAAAAAGAGCAGCATTGGCATGCTTTTCACGTCGTTTGGTAGAAATCCACACGCGCGTTCTGCCAAAAGCACCATTTGCATTCATATCGTGTGGTTTTGCAGAAAACTGCATCCGCGTCTACAAAAAGTTGCATATGCATGCTTAAAACGCGTTTTGGCACAAATCCATGTGCGGGTTCTAAAAAGAGCAGCATTGGCATGCTTTTCAAGTCGTTTGGTAGAAATCGACACCCGCGTTCTGCCAAAAGCACCATTTGCATGCATATCGTGTGGTTTTGCAGAAAACTGCATCCGCGTCTACTAAAAGATGCATATGCATGCTTAAAACGTGTTTTGGCGCAAATCCATGTGCGGGTGCCAAAAAGAGCAGCATTGGCCTGCTTTTCACGTCGTTTGGTAGAAATCCACACGCGCGTTCTGCCAAAAGCACCATTTGCATGCATATCGTGTGGTTTTGTAGAAAACTGCATCCGCGTCTACCAAAAGGTGCATGTGCTTGCTTAAAACGCGTTTTGGCACAAATCCATGTGCAGGTGCTAAAAAGAGAAGCATCGGCATGCTTTTCACGTCGTTTGGTAGAAATCCACACGCGCGTTCTGCCAAAAGCACCATTTGCATGCATATCGTGTGGTTTTGCAGAAAACTGCATCCGCGTCTACCAAAAGTTGCATATGCATGCTTAAAACGCGTTTTGGCACAAATCCATGTGCGGGTTTTAAAAAGAGCAGCATTGGCATGCTTTTCACGTCGTTTGGTAGAAATCCACACGCGCGTTCTGCCAAAAGCACCATTTGCATGCATATCGTGTGGTTTTGCAGAAAACTGCATCCGCGTCTACCAAAAGTTGCATATGCATGCTTAAAACGCGTTTTGGCACAAATCCATGTGCGGGTTCTAAAAAGAGCAGCATTGGCATGCTTTTCACGTCGTTTGGTAGAAATCCACACGTGCGTTCTGCCAAAAGCACCATTTGCATGCATATCGTGTGGTTTTGCAGAAAACTGCATCCCCGTCTACCAAAAGATGCATATGCATGCTTAAAACGCATTTTGGCACAAATCCATGTGCGGGTGCTAAAAAGAGCAGCATTGGCATGCTTTTCTCGTCGTTTGGTAGAAATCAACACGCGCGTTCTGCCAAAAGCACCATTTGCATGCATATCGTGTGGTTTTGCAGAGACCTGCATCCGCGTCCACCAAAAAGTGCATGTGCTTGCTTAAAACGCGTTTTGGCACAAATACATGTGCAGGTGCTAAAAAGAGCAGCATTGGCATGCTTTTCACGTCGTTTGGTAGAAATCCACACGCGCGTTCTGCCAAAAGCACCATTTGCATGCATATCGTGTGGTTTTGCAGAGACCTGCATCCGCATCCACCAAAAAGTGCATGTGTTTGCTTAAAACGCGTTTTGGCACAAATCCATGTGCAGGTGCTAAAAAGAGCAGCATCGGCATGCTTTTCACGTCGTTTGGTAGAAATCCACACGCGCGTTCTGCCAAAAGCATCATTTGCATGCATATCGTGTGGTTTTGCAGAAAACTGCATCCGAGTCTACCAAAAGATGCATATGCATGCTTAAAACGCGTTTTGGCAGAAATCCACGTGCGGGTTCTAAAAAGAGCAGCATTGGCTTGCTTTTCACGTCGTTTGGTAGAAATCCACACGCGTGTTCTGCCAAAAGCACCATTTGCATGCATATCGTGTGGTTTTGCAGAAAACTGCATCCGCGTCTACCAAATGATGCATATGCATGCTTAAAACGCGCTTTGGCACAAATCCATGTGCGGGTTCTAAAAAGAGCAGCATTGGCTTGCTTTTCATGTCGTTTGGTAGAAATCCACACGCGCGTTCTGCCAAAAGCACCATTTGCATGCATATCGTGTGGTTTTGCAGAAAACTGCATCCGCGTCTACCAAAAGATGCATATGCATGCTTACAACACGTTTTGGCACAAATCCATGTGCGGTTTCTAAAAAGAGCAGCATTGGCATGCTTTTCACGTCGTTTGGTAGAAATCCACACGCGCGTTCTGCCAAAAGCACCATTTGCATTCATATCGTGTGCTTTTGCAGAAAACTGCATCCGCGTCTACCAAAAGTTGCATATGCATGCTTAAAACGCGTTTGGGCACAAATCCATGTGCGGGTTCTAAAAAGAGCAGCATTGGCATGCTTTTCACGTCGCTTGGTAGAAATCCACACGCGCGTTCTGCCAAAAGCGCCATTTGTATGCATATCGTGTGGTTTTGCAGAAAACTGCATCCGCGTCTACCAAAAGTTGCATATGCATGCTTAAAACGCGTTTTGGCACAAATCCATGTGCGGGTTCTAAAAAGAGCAGCATTGGCATGCTTTTCACGTCGTTTGGTAGAAATCCACACGCGCGTTCTGCCAAAAGAACCATTTGCATGCATATCGTGTGGTTTTGCAGAAAACTGCATCCGCGTCTTCCAAAAGATGCATATGCAAACTTAAAACGCGTTTTGGCACAAATCCATGTGCGGGTGCTAAAAAGAGCAGCATTGGCATGCTTTTCACTTCGTTTGGTAGAAATCCACAAGCGCGTTCTGCCAAAAGCACCATTTGCATGCATATCGTGTGGTTTTGCAGAAAACTGCATCCGCGTCTACCAAAAGATGCATATGCAAGCTTAAAACGCGTTTTGGCACAAATCCATGTGCGGGTGCTAAAAAGAGCAGCATTGGCATGCTTTTCCCTTCGTTTGGTAGAAATCCACAAGCGCGTTCTGCCAAAAGCACCATTTGCATGCATATCGTGTGGTTTTGCAGAAAACTGCATCCGCGTCTACCAAAAGTTGCATATGCATGCTTAAAACGCGTTTTGGCACAAATCAATGTGCGGGTTCTAAAAAGAGCAGCATTGGCATGCTTTTGACGTCGTTTGGTAGAAATCCACACGCGTGTTCTGCCAAAAGCACCATTTGCATGCATATCGTGTGGTTTTGCAGAAAACTGCATCCGCGTCTACCAAAAGATGTATATGCATGCTTAAAACGCGTTTTGGCACAAATCCATGTGCGGGTTATAAAAAGAGCAGCATTGGCTTGCTTTTCACGTCGTTTGGTAGAAATCCACACGCGCGTTCTGCCAAAAGCACCATTTGCATGCATATCGTGTGGCTTTGCAGAAAACTGCATCCGCGTCTACCAAAAGATGCATATGCATGCTTAAAACGCGTTTTGGCACAAATCCATGTGCGGGTTCTAAAAAGAGCAGCATTGGCTTGCTTTTCACGTCGTTTGGTAGAAATCCACACGCGCGTTCTGCCAAAAGCACCATTTGCATGCATATCGTGTGGTTTTGCAGAAAACTGCATCCGCGTCTACCAAAAGATGCATATGCATGCTTAAAACGCGTTTTGGCACAAATCCATGTGCGGTTTCTAAAAAGAGCAGCATTGGCATGCTTTTCACGTCGTTTGGTAGAAATCCACACGCGCGTTCTGCCAAAAGCACCATTTGCATGCATATCGTGTGGTTTTGCAGAAAACTGCATCCGCGTCTACCAAAAGTTGCATATGCATGCTTAAAACGCGTTTTGGCACAAATCCATGTGCGGGTTCTAAAAAGAGCAGCATTGGCATGCTTTTCACGTCGTTTGGTAGAAATCCACACGCGTGTTCTTCCAAAAGCACCATTTGCATGCATATCGTGTGGTTTTGCAGAAAACTGCATCCGCGTCTACCAAAAGATGCATATGCATGCTTAAAACGCGTTTTGGCACAAATCCATGTGCGGGTTCTAAAAAGAGCAGCATTGGCTTGCTTTTCACGTCGTTTGGTAGAAATCCACACGCGCGTTCTGCCAAAAGCACCATTTGCATGCATATCGTGTGGTTTTGCAGAAAACTGCATCCGCGTCTACCAAAAGATGAATATGCATGCTTAAAACGCGTTTTGGCGCAAATCCATGTCCGGGTGCTAAAAAGAGCAGCATTGGCCTGCTTTTCACGTCGTTTGGTAGAAATCCACACGCGCGTTCTGCCAAAAGCACCATTTGCATGCGTATCGTGTGGTTTTCCAGAAAACTGCATCCGCGTCTACCAAAAGGTGCATGTGCTTGCTTAAAACGCGTTTTGGCACAAATCCATGTGCAGGTGCTAAAAGGAGAAGCATCGGCATGCTTTTCACGTCGTTTGGTAGAAATCCACACGCGCGTTCTGCCAAAAGCACCATTTGCATGCATATCGTGTGGTTTTGCAGAAAACTGCATCCGCGTCTACCAAAAGTTGCATATGCATGCTTAAATCGTGTTTTGGCACAAATCCATGTGCGGGTTCTAAAAAGAGCAGCATTGGCATGCTTTTCACGTCGTTTGGTACAAATCCACACGCGCGTTCTGCCAAAAGCACCATTTGCATGCATATCGTGTGGTTTTGCAGAAAACTGCATCCGCGTCCACCAAAAAGTGCATGTGCTTGCTTAAAACGCGTGTTGGCACAAATCCATGTGCAGGTGCTAAAAAGAGCAGCATCAGCATGCTTTTCACGTCGTTTGGTAGAAATCCACACGCGCGTTCTGCCAAAAGCACCATTTGCATGCATATCGTGTGGTTTTGCAGAAAACTGCATCCGCGTCTACCAAAAGATGCATATGCATGCTTAAAACGCGTTTTGGCACAAATCCATGTGCGGGTTCTAAAAAGAGCAGCATTGGCTTGCTTTTCACGTCGTTTGGTAGAAATCCACACGCGCGTTCTGCCAAAAGCACCATTTGCATGGATATCGTGTGGTTTTGCAGAAAACTGCATCCGCGTCTACCAAAAGATGCATATGCATGCTTAAAACGCGTTTTGGCACAAATCCATGTGCGGTTTCTAAAAAGAGCAGCATTGGCATGCTTTTCACGTCGTTTGGTAGAAATCCACACGCGCGTTCTGCCAAAAGCACCATTTGCATGGATATCGTGTGGTTTTGCAGAAAACTGCATCCGCGTCTACCAAAAGATGCATATGCATGCTTAAAACGCGTTTTGGCACAAATCCATGTGCGGGTTCTAAAAAGAGCAGAATTGGCATGCTTTTCACGTCGTTTGGTAGAAATCCACACGCGTGTTCTGCCAAAAGCACCATTTGCATGCATATCGTGTGGTTTTGCAGAAAACTGCATGCGCGTCTACCAAAAGATGCATATGCATGCTTAAAACGCGTTTTGGCACAAATCCATGTGCGGGTTCTAAAAAGAGCAGCATTGGCTTGCTTTTCACGTCGTTTGGTAGAAATCCACACGCGCGTTCTGCCAAAAGCACCATTTGCATGCATATCGTGTGGTTTTGCAGAAAACTGCATCCGCGTCTACCAAAAGATGCATATGCATGCTTTAAACGCGTTTTGGCACAAATCCATGTGCGGTTTCTAAAAAGAGCAGCATTGGCATGCTTTTCACGTCGTTTGGTAGAAATCCACACGCGCGTTCTGCCAAAAGCACCATTTGCATGCATATCGTGTGGTTTTGCAGAAAACTGCATCCGCGTCTACCAAAAGGTGCATGTGCTTGCTTAAAACGCGTTTTGGCAAAAATCCATGTGCAGGTGCTAAAAAAGCAGCATCGGCATGCTTTTCACGTCGTTTGGTAGAAATCCACACGCGCGTTCTGTCAAAAGCGCCATTTGCATGCATATCGTGTGGTTTTGCAGAAAACTGCATCCGCGTCTACCAAAAGATGCATATTGATGCTTAAAACGCGTTTTGGCACAAATCCATCTGCGGGTGCTAAAAAGAGCAGCATTGGCATGCTTTTCACGTCGTTTGGTAGAAATCCACACGCGCGTTCTGCCAAAAGCACCATTTGCATGCATATCGTGTGGTTTTGCAGAAAACTGCATCCGCGTCTACCAAAAGTTGCATATGCATGCTTAAAACGCGTTTTGGGAGAAATCCATGTGCGGGTTCTAAAAAGAGCAGCATTGGCATGCTTTTCACGTCGTTTGGTAGAAATCCACACGCGCGTTCTGCCAAAAGCACCATTTGCATTCATATCGTGTGGTTTTGCAGAAAACTGCATCCGCGTCTACAAAAAGTTGCATATGCATGCTTAAAACGCGTTTTGGCACAAATCCATGTGCGGGTTCTAAAAAGAGCAGCATTGGCATGCTTTTCAAGTCGTTTGGTAGAAATCGACACCCGCGTTCTGCCAAAAGCACCATTTGCATGCATATCGTGTGGTTTTGCAGAAAACTGCATCCGCGTCTACTAAAAGATGCATATGCATGCTTAAAACGTGTTTTGGCGCAAATCCATGTGCGGGTGCCAAAAAGAGCAGCATTGGCCTGCTTTTCACGTCGTTTGGTAGAAATCCACACGCGCGTTCTGCCAAAAGCACCATTTGCATGCATATCGTGTGGTTTTGTAGAAAACTGCATCCGCGTCTACCAAAAGGTGCATGTGCTTGCTTAAAACGCGTTTTGGCACAAATCCATGTGCAGGTGCTAAAAAGAGGAGCATCTGCATGCTTTTCACGTCGTTTAGTAGAAATCCACACGCGCGTTCTGCCAAAAGCACCATTTGCATGCATATCGTGTGGTTTTGCAGAAAACTGCATCCGCGTCTACCAAAAGTTGCATATGCATGCTTAAAACGCGTTTTGGCACAAATCCATGTGCGGGTTCTAAAAAGAGCAGCATTGGCATGCTTTTCACGTCGTTTGGTAGAAATCCACACGCGCGTTCTGCCAAAAGCACCATTTGCATGCATATCGTGTGGTTTTGCAGAAAACTGCATCCGCGTCTACCAAAAGTTGCATATGCATGCTTAAAACGCGTTTTGGCACAAATCCATGTGCGGGTTCTAAAAAGAGCAGCATTGGCATGCTTTTCACGTCGTTTGGTAGAAATCCACACGTGCGTTCTGCCAAAAGCACCATTTGCATGCATATCGTGTGGTTTTGCAGAAAACTGCATCCCCGTCTACCAAAAGATGCATATGCATGCTTAAAACGCATTTTGGCACAAATCCATGTGCGGGTGCTAAAAAGAGCAGCATTGGCATGCTTTTCTCGTCGTTTGGTAGAAATCAACACGCGCGTTCTGCCAAAAGCACCATTTGCATGCATATCGTGTGGTTTTGCAGAGACCTGCATCCGCGCCCACCAAAAAGTGCATGTGCTTGCTTAAAACGCGTTTTGGCACAAATCCATGTGCAGGTGCTAAAAAGAGCAGCATTGGCATGCTTTTCACGTCGTTTGGTAGAAATCCACACGCGCGTTCTGCCAAAAGCACCATTTGCATGCATATCGTGTGGTTTTGCAGAGACCTGCATCCGCATCCACCAAAAAGTGCATGTGCTTGCTTAAAACGCGTTTTGGCACAAATCCATGTGCAGGTGCTAAAAAGAGCAGCATCGGCATGCTTTTCACGTCGTTTGGTAGAAATCCACACGCGCGTTCTGCCAAAGCATCATTTGCATGCATATCGTGTGGTTTTGCAGAAAACTGCATCCGAGTCTACCAAAAGATGCATATGCATGCTTAAAACGCGTTTTGGCAGAAATCCACGTGCGGGTTCTAAAAAGAGCAGCATTGGCATGCTTTTCACGTCGTTTGGTAGAAATCCACACGCGCGTTCTGCCAAAAGCACCATTTGCATGCATATCGTGTGGTTTTGCAGAAAACTGCATCCGCGTCTACCAAAAGATGCATATGCAAGCTTAAAACGCGTTTTGGCACAAATCCATGTGCGGGTGCTAAAAAGAGCAGCATTGGCATGCTTTTCACTTCGTTTGGTAGAAATCCACAAGCGCGTTCTGCCAAAAGCACCATTTACATGCATATCGTGTGGTTTTGCAGAAAACTGCATCCGCGTCTACCAAAAGTTGCATATGCATGCTTAAAACGCGTTTTGGCACAAATCAATGTGCGGGTTCTAAAAAGAGCAGCATTGGCATGCTTTTGACGTCGTTTGGTAGAAATCCACACGCGTGTTCTGCCAAAAGCACCATTTGCATGCATATCGTGTGGTTTTGCAGAAAACTGCATCCGCGTCTACCAAAAGATGCATATGCATGCTTAAAACGCGCTTTGGCACGAATCCATGTGCGGGTTCTAAAAAGAGCAGCATTGGCTTGCTTTTCATGTCGTTTGGTAGAAATCCACACGCGCGTTCTGCCAAAAGCACCATTTGCATGCATATCGTGTGGTTTTGCAGACACTGCATCCGCGTCTACCAAAAGATGCATATGCATGCTTAAAACGCGTTTTGGCACAAATCCATGTGCGGGTTCTAAAAAGAGCAGCATTGGCTTGCTTTTCACGTCGTTTGGTAGAAATCCACACGCGCGTTCTGCCAAAAGCACCATTTGCATGCATATCGTGTGGTTTTGCAGAAAACTGCATCCGCGTCTACCAAAAGATGCATATGCATGCTTACAACGCGTTTTGGCACAAATCCATGTGCGGTTTCTAAAAAGAGCAGCATTGGCATGCTTTTCACGTCGTTTGGTAGAAATCCACACGCGCGTTCTGCCAAAAGCACCATTTGCATGCATATCGTGTGGTTTTGCAGAAAACTGCATCCGCGTCTACCAAAAGGTGCATGTGCTTGCTTAAAACGCGTTTTGGCGAAAATCCATGTGCAGGTGCTAAAAAAGCAGCATCGGCATGCTTTTCACGTCGTTTGGTAGAAATCCACACGCGCGTTCTGTCAAAAGCGCCATTTGCATGCATATCGTGTGGTTTTGCAGAAAACTGCATCCGCGTCTACCAAAAGATGCATATGCATGCTTAAAACGCGTTTTGGCACAAATCCACGTGCGGGTTCTAAAAAGAGCAGCATTGGCATGCTTTTGACGTCGTTTGGTAGAAATCCACACGCGTGTTCTGCCAAAAGCACCATTTGCATGCATATCGTGTGGTTTTGCAGAAAACTGCATCCGCGTCTACCAAAAGATGCATATGCATGCTTAAAACACGTTTTGGCACAAATCCATGTGCGGTTTCTAAAAAGAGCAGCATTGGCATGCTTTTCACGTCGTTTGGTAGAAATCCACACGCGTGTTCTGCCAAAAGTACCATTTGCATGCATATCGTGTGGTTTTGCAGAAAACTGCATCCGCGTCTACTAAAAGATGCATATGCATGCTTAAAACGCGTTTTGGCACAAATCCATGTGCGGGTTCTAAAAAGAGCAGCATTGGCTTGCTTTTCACGTCGTTTGGTAGAAATCCACACGCGCGTTCTGCCAAAAGCACCATTTGCATGCATATCGTGTGGTTTTGCAGAAAACTGCATCCGCGTCTACCAAAAGATGCATATGCATGCTTACAACGCGTTTTGGCACAAATCCATGTGCGGTTTCTAAAAAGAGCAGCATTGGCATGCTTTTCACGTCGTTTGGTAGAAATCCACACGCGCGTTCTGCCAAAAGCACCATTTGCATGCATATCGTGTGGTTTTGCAGAAAACTGCATCCGCGTCTACCAAAAGGTGCATGTGCTTGCTTAAAACGCGTTTTGGCGAAAATCCATGTGCAGGTGCTAAAAAAGCAGCATCGGCATGCTTTTCACGTCGTTTGGTAGAAATCCACACGCGCGTTCTGTCAAAAGCGCCATTTGCATGCATATCGTGTGGTTTTGCAGAAAACTGCATCCGCGTCTACCAAAAGATGCATATGCATGCTTAAAACGCGTTTTGGCACAAATCCACGTGCGGGTTCTAAAAAGAGCAGCATTGGCATGCTTTTCACGTCGTTTGGTAGAAATCCACACGCGCGTTCTGCCAAAAGCACCATTTGCATGCATATCGTGTGGTTTTGCAGAAAACTGCATCCGCTTCTACCAAAAGATGCATATGCATGCTTAAAACGCGTTTTGGCACAAATCCATGTGCGGTTTCTAAACAGAGCAGCATTGGCATGCTTTTCACGTCGTTTGGTAGAAATCCACACGCGCGTTCTTCCAAAAGCACCATTTGCATGCATATCGTGTGGTTTTGCAGAAAACTGCATCCGCGTCTACCAAAAGTTGCATATGCATGCTTAAAACGCGTTTTGGCACAAATCCATGTGCGGGTTCTAAAAAGAGCAGCATTGGCATGCTTTTCACGTCGTTTGGTAGAAATCCACACGCGCGTTCTGCCAAAAGCACCATTTGCATGCATATCGTGTGGTTTTGCAGAAAACTGCATCCGCGTCTACCAAAAGTTGCATATGCATGCTTAAAACGCGTTTTGGCACAAATCCATGTATGGGTTCTAAAAAGAGCAGCATTGGCATGCTTTTCACGTCGTTTGGTAGAAATCCACACGCGCGTTATGCCAAAAGCACCATTTGCATGCATATCGTGTGGTTTTGCAGAAAACTGTATCCGCGTCTACCAAAAGTTGCATATGCATGCTTAAAACGCGTTTTGGCACAAATCCATGTGCGGGTTCTAAAAAGAGCAGCATTGGCATGCTTTTCACGTCGTTTGGTAGAAATCCACACGCGCGATCTGCCAAAAGCACCATTTGCATGCATATCGTGTGGTTTTGCAGAAAACTGCATCCGCGTCTACCAAAAGTTGCATATGCATGCTTAAAACGCGTTTTGGCACAAATCCATGTGCGGGTGCTAAAAAGAGCAGCATCGGCATGCTTTTCACGTCGTTTGATAAAAATCCACACGTGCGTTCTGCCAAAAGCACCTTTTGCATGCATATCGTGTGGTTTTGCAGAAAACTGCATCCGCGTCTACCAAAAATTGCATGTTCTTGCTTAAAACGCGTTTTGGCACAAATAAATGTGCAGGTGCTAAAAAGAGCAGCATCGGCATGCTTTTCACGTCGTTTGATAAAAATCCACACGTGCGTTCTTCCAAAAGCACCATTTGCATGCATATCGTGTGGTTTTGCAGAAAACTGCATCCGCGTCTACCAAAAGTTGCATATGCACGCTTAAAACGCGTTTTGGCACAAATCCATGAGCGGGTTCTAAAAAGAGCAGCATTGGCATGCTTTTCACGTCGTTTGGTAGAAATCCACATGCGCGTTCTGCCAAAAGCACCATTTGCATGCATATCGTGTGGTTTTGCAGAAAACTGCATCCGCGTCTACCAAAAGTTGCATATGCATGCTTAAAACGCGTTTTGGCACAAATACATGTGCGGGTTCTAAAAAGAGCAGCATTGGCATGCTTTTCACGTCGTTTGGTAGAAATCCACACGCGCGTTCTGCCAAAGCACCATTTGCATGCATATCGTGTGGTTTTGCAGAAAACTGCATCCGCGTCTACCAAAAAGGGCATATGCTTGCTCAAAACGCGTTTTGGCACAAATCCATGTGCAGGTGCGAAAAAGAGCAGCATCGGCATGCTTTCCACGTCGTTTGGTAGAAATCCACACGCACGTTCTGCCAAAAGCACCATTTGCATGCATATCCTGTGGTTTTGCAGAAAACTGCATCCGCGTCTACCAAAAGATGCATATGCATGCTTAAAACGCGTTTTGGCACAAATCCATGTGCGGGTTCTAAAAAGAGCAGCATTGGCATGCTTTTCACGTCGTTTGGTAGAAATCCACACGCGCGTTTTGCCAAAAGCACCATTTGCATGCATATCGTGTGGTTTTGCAGAAAACTGCATCCGCGTCTACCAAAAATTGCATGTTCTTGCTTAAAACGCGTTTTGGCACAAATCAATGTGCAGGTGCTAAAAAGAGCAGCGTCGGCATGCTTTTCACGTCGTTTGATAAAAATCCACACGTGCGTTCTGCCAAAAGCACCATTTGCATGCAAATCGTGTGGTTTTGCAGAAAACTGCATCCGCGTCTACCAAAAGTTGCATATGCACGCTTAAAACGCGTTTTGGCACAAATCCATGTGCGGGTTCTAAAAAGAGCAGCATTGGCATGCTTTTCACGTCGTTTGGTAGAAATCCACATGCGCGTTCTGCCAAAAGCACCATTTGCATGCATATCGTGTGGTTTGGCAGAAAACTGCATCCGCGTCTACCAAAAGATGCATATGTATGCTTAAAACGCGTTTTGGCACAAATCCATGTGCGGGTGCCAAAAAGAGCAGCATTGGCCTGCTTTTCACGTCGTTTGGTAGAAATCCACACGCGCGTTCTGCCAAAAGCACCATTTGCATGCATATCGTGTGGTTTTGTAGAAAACTGCATCCGCGTCTACCAAAAGGTGCATGTGCTTGCTTAAAACGCGTTTTGGCACAAATCCATGTGCAGGTGCTAAAAAGAGGAGCATTTGCATGCTTTTCACGTCGTTTAGTAGAAATCCACACGCGCGTTCTGCCAAAAGCACCATTTGCATGCATATCGTGTGGTTTTGCAGAAAACTGCATCCGCGTCTACCAAAAGTTGCATATGCATGCTTAAAACGCGTTTTGGCACAAATCCATGTGCGGGTTCTAAAAAGAGCAGCATTGGCATGCTTTTCACGTCGTTTGGTAGAAATCGACACCCGCGTTCTGCCAAAAGCACCATTTGCATGCATATCGTGTGGTTTTGCAGAAAACTGCATCCGCGTCTACTAAAAGATGCATATGCATGCTTAAAACGTGTTTTGGCGCAAATCCATGTGCGGGTGCCAAAAAGAGCAGCATTGGCCTGCTTTTCACGTCGTTTGGTAGAAATCCACACGCGCGTTCTGCCAAAAGCACCATTTGCATGCATATCGTGTGGTTTTGTAGAAAACTGCATCCGCGTCTACCAAAAGGTGCATGTGCTTGCTTAAAACGCGTTTTGGCACAAATCCATGTGCAGGTGCTAAAAAGAGGAGCATCTGCATGCTTTTCACGTCGTTTAGTAGAAATCCACACGCGCGTTCTGCCAAAAGCACCATTTGCATGCATATCGTGTGGTTTTGCAGAAAACTGCATCCGCGTCTACCAAAAGTTGCATATGCATGCTTAAAACGCGTTTTGGCACAAATCCATGTGCGGGTGCTAAAAAGAGCAGCATCGGCATGCTTTTCACGTCGTTTGATAAAAATCCACACGTGCGTTCTGCCAAAAGCACCTTTTGCATGCATATCGTGTGGTTTTGCAGAAAACTGCATCCGCGTCTACCAAAAATTGCATGTTCTTGCTTAAAACGCGTTTTGGCACAAATAAATGTGCAGGTGCTAAAAAGAGCAGCATCGGCATGCTTTTCACGTCGTTTGATAAAAATCCACACGTGCGTTCTTCCAAAAGCACCATTTGCATGCATATCGTGTGGTTTTGCAGAAAACTGCATCCGCGTCTACCAAAAGTTGCATATGCACGCTTAAAACGCGTTTTGGCACAAATCCATGAACGGGTTCTAAAAAGAGCAGCATTGGCATGCTTTTCACGTCGTTTGGTAGAAATCCACATGCGCGTTCTGCCAAAAGCACCATTTGCATGCATATCGTGTGGTTTTGCAGAAAACTGCATCCGCGTCTACCAAAAGTTGCATATGCATGCTTAAAACGCGTTTTGGCACAAATACATGTGCGGGTTCTAAAAAGAGCAGCATTGGCATGCTTTTCAAGTCGTTTGGTAGAAATCGACACCCGCGTTCTGCCAAAAGCACCATTTGCATGCATATCGTGTGGTTTTGCAGAAAACTGCATCCGCGTCTACTAAAAGATGCATATGCATGCTTAAAACGTGTTTTGGCGCAAATCCATGTGCGGGTGCCAAAAGAGCAGCATTGGCCTGCTTTTCACGTCGTTTGGTAGAAATCCACACGCGCGTTCTGCCAAAAGCACCATTTGCATGCATATCGTGTGGTTTTGTAGAAAACTGCATCCGCGTCTACCAAAAGGTGCATGTGCTTGCTTAAAACGCGTTTTGGCACAAATCCATGTGCAGGTGCTAAAAAGAGGAGCATCTGCATGCTTTTCACGTCGTTTAGTAGAAATCCACACGCGCGTTCTGCCAAAAGCACCATTTGCATGCATATCGTGTGGTTTTGCAGAAAACTGCATCCGCGTCTACCAAAAGTTGCATATGCATGCTTAAAACGCGTTTTGGCACAAATCCATGTGCGGGTTCTAAAAAGAGCAGCATTGGCATGCTTTTCACGTCGTTTGGTAGAAATCCACACGCGCGTTCTGGCAAAAGCACCATTTGCATGCATATCGTGTGGTTTTGCAGAAAACTGCATCCGCGTCTACCAAAAGTTGCATATGCATGCTTAAAACGCGTTTTGGCACAAATCCATGTGCGCGTTCTAAAAAGAGCAGCATTGACATGCTTTTCACGTCGTTTGGTAGAAATCCACACGTGCGTTCTGCCAAAAGCACCATTTGCATGCATATCGTGTGGTTTTGCAGAAAACTGCATCCCCGTCTACCAAAAGATGCATATGCATGCTTAAAACGCATTTTGGCACAAATCCATGTGCGGGTGCTAAAAAGAGCAGCATTGGCATGCTTTTCTCGTCGTTTGGTAGAAATCAACACGCGCGTTCTGCCAAAAGCACCATTTGCATGCATATCGTGTGGTTTTGCAGAGACCTGCATCCGCGTCCACCAAAAAGTGCATGTGCTTGCTTAAAACGCGTTTTGGCACAAATCCATGTGCAGGTGCTAAAAAGAGCAGCATTGGCATGCTTTTCACGTCGTTTGGTAGAAATCCACACGCGCGTTCTGCCAAAAGCACCATTTGCATGCATATCGTGTGGTTTTGCAGAGACCTGCA
The DNA here is from genome assembly GCF_038994185.2 of Dermacentor albipictus. Classification (NCBI taxonomy): domain Eukaryota; kingdom Metazoa; phylum Arthropoda; class Arachnida; order Ixodida; family Ixodidae; genus Dermacentor; species Dermacentor albipictus. The sequence continues at coordinate 40,210 of NW_027225782.1, read as the reverse complement.
TCCGCATCCACCAAAAAGTGCATGTGCTTGCTTAAAACGCGTTTTGGCACCAATCCATGTGTAGGTGCTAAAAAGAGCAGCATCGGCATGCTTTTCACGTCGTTTGGTAGAAATCCACACGCGCGTTCTGCCAAAGCATCATTTGCATGCATATCGTGTGGTTTTGCAGAAAACTGCATCCGAGTCTACCAAAAGATGCATATGCATGCTTAAAACGCGTTTTGGCAGAAATCCACGTGCGGGTTCTAAAAAGAGCAGCATTGGCATGCTTTTCACGTCGTTTGGTAGAAATCCACACGCGCGTTCTGCCAAAAGCACCATTTGCATGCATATCGTGTGGTTTTGCAGAAAACTGCATCCGCGTCTACCAAAAGATGCATATGCAAGCTTAAAACGCGTTTTGGCACAAATCCATGTGCGGGTGCTAAAAAGAGCAGCATTGGCATGCTTTTCACTTCGTTTGGTAGAAATCCACAAGCGCGTTCTGCCAAAAGCACCATTTACATGCATATCGTGTGGTTTTGCAGAAAACTGCATCCGCGTCTACCAAAAGTTGCATATGCATGCTTAAAACGCGTTTTGGCACAAATCAATGTGCGGGTTCTAAAAAGAGCAGCATTGGCATGCTTTTGACGTCGTTTGGTAGAAATCCACACGCGTGTTCTGCCAAAAGCACCATTTGCATGCATATCGTGTGGTTTTGCAGAAAACTGCATCCGCGTCTACCAAAAGATGCATATGCATGCTTAAAACGCGCTTTGGCACAAATCCATGTGCGGGTTCTAAAAAGAGCAGCATTGGCTTGCTTTTCATGTCGTTTGGTAGAAATCCACACGCGCGTTCTGCCAAAAGCACCATTTGCATGCATATCGTGTGGTTTTGCAGACACTGCATCCGCGTCTACCAAAAGATGCATATGCATGCTTACAACACGTTTTGGCACAAATCCATGTGCGGTTTCTAAAAAGAGCAGCATTGGCATGCTTTTCACGTCGTTTGGTAGAAATCCACACGCGCGTTCTGCCAAAAGCACCATTTGCATTCATATCGTGTGCTTTTGCAGAAAACTGCATCCGCGTCTACCAAAAGTTGCATATGCATGCTTAAAACGCGTTTGGGCACAAATCCATGTGCGGGTTCTAAAAAGAGCAGCATTGGCATGCTTTTCACGTCGCTTGGTAGAAATCCACACGCGCGTTCTTCCAAAAGCGCCATTTGTATGCATATCGTGTGGTTTTGCAGAAAACTGCATCCGCGTCTACCAAAAGTTGCATATGCATGCTTAAAACGCGTTTTGGCACAAATCCATGTGCGGGTTCTAAAAAGAGCAGCATTGGCATGCTTTTCACGTCGTTTGGTAGAAATCCACACGCGCGTTCTGCCAAAAGCACCATTTGCATGCATATCGTGTGGTTTTGCAGAAAACTGCATCCGCGTCTACCAAAAGATGCATATGCAAACTTAAAACGCGTTTTGGCACAAATCCATGTGCGGGTGCTAAAAAGAGCAGCATTGGCATGCTTTTCACTTCGTTTGGTAGAAATCCACAAGCGCGTTCTGCCAAAAGCACCATTTGCATGCATATCGTGTGGTTTTGCAGAAAACTGCATCCGCGTCTACCAAAAGATGCATATGCAAGCTTAAAACGCGTTTTGGCACAAATCCATGTGCGGGTGCTAAAAAGAGCAGCATTGGCATGCTTTTCACGTCGTTTGGTAGAAATCCACACGCGCGTTCTGCCAAAAGCACCATTTGCATGCATATCGTGTGGTTTTGCAGAGACCTGCATCCGCATCCACCAAAAAGTGCATGTGCTTGCTTAAAACGCGTTTTGGCACAAATCCATGTGCAGGTGCTAAAAAGAGCAGCATCGGCATGCTTTTCACGTCGTTTGGTAGAAATCCACACGCGCGTTCTGCCAAAGCATCATTTGCATGCATATCGTGTGGTTTTGCAGAAAACTGCATCCGAGTCTACCAAAAGATGCATATGCATGCTTAAAACGCGTTTTGGCAGAAATCCACGTGCGGGTTCTAAAAAGAGCAGCATTGGCATGCTTTTCACGTCGTTTGGTAGAAATCCACACGCGCGTTCTGCCAAAAGCACCATTTGCATGCATATCGTGTGGTTTTGCAGAAAACTGCATCCGCGTCTACCAAAAGATGCATATGCAAGCTTAAAACGCGTTTTGGCACAAATCCATGTGCGGGTGCTAAAAAGAGCAGCATTGGCATGCTTTTCACTTCGTTTGGTAGAAATCCACAAGCGCGTTCTGCCAAAAGCACCATTTACATGCATATCGTGTGGTTTTGCAGAAAACTGCATCCGCGTCTACCAAAAGTTGCATATGCATGCTTAAAACGCGTTTTGGCACAAATCAATGTGCGGGTTCTAAAAAGAGCAGCATTGGCATGCTTTTGACGTCGTTTGGTAGAAATCCACACGCGTGTTCTGCCAAAAGCACCATTTGCATGCCTATCGTGTGGTTTTGCAGAAAACTGCATCCGCGTCTACCAAAAGATGCATATGCATGCTTAAAACGCGCTTTGGCACAAATCCATGTGCGGGTTCTAAAAAGAGCAGCATTGGCTTGCTTTTCATGTCGTTTGGTAGAAATCCACACGCGCGTTCTGCCAAAAGCACCATTTGCATGCATATCGTGTGGTTTTGCAGACACTGCATCCGCGTCTACCAAAAGATGCATATGCATGCTTACAACACGTTTTGGCACAAATCCATGTGCGGTTTCTAAAAAGAGCAGCATTGGCATGCTTTTCACGTCGTTTGGTAGAAATCCACACGCGCGTTCTGCCAAAAGCACCATTTGCATTCATATCGTGTGCTTTTGCAGAAAACTGCATCCGCGTCTACCAAAAGTTGCATATGCATGCTTAAAACGCGTTTGGGCACAAATCCATGTGCGGGTTCTAAAAAGAGCAGCATTGGCATGCTTTTCACGTCGCTTGGTAGAAATCCACACGCGCGTTCTTCCAAAAGCGCCATTTGTATGCATATCGTGTGGTTTTGCAGAAAACTGCATCCGCGTCTACCAAAAGTTGCATATGCATGCTTAAAACGCGTTTTGGCACAAATCCATGTGCGGGTTCTAAAAAGAGCAGCATTGGCATGCTTTTCACGTCGTTTGGTAGAAATCCACACGCGCGTTCTGCCAAAAGCACCATTTGCATGCATATCGTGTGGTTTTGCAGAAAACTGCATCCGCGTCTACCAAAAGATGCATATGCAACCTAAAACGCGTTTTGGCACAAATCCATGTGCGGGTGCTAAAAAGAGCAGCATTGGCATGCTTTTCACTTCGTTTGGTAGAAATCCACAAGCGCGTTCTGCCAAAAGCACCATTTGCATGCATATCGTGTGGTTTTGCAGAAAACTGCATCCGCGTCTACCAAAAGATGCATATGCAAGCTTAAAACGCGTTTTGGCACAAATCCATGTGCGGGTGCTAAAAAGAGCAGCATTGGCATGCTTTTCACTTCGTTTGGTAGAAATCCACAAGCGCGTTCTGCCAAAAGCACCATTTGCATGCATATCGTGTGGTTTTGCAGAAAACTGCATCCGCGTCTACCAAAAGTTGCATATGCATGCTTAAAACGCGTTTTGGCACAAATCAATGTGCGGGTTCTAAAAAGAGCAGCATTGGCATGCTTTTGACGTCGTTTGGTAGAAATCCACACGCGTGTTCTGCCAAAAGCACCATTTGCATGCATATCGTGTGGTTTTGCAGAAAACTGCATCCGCGTCTACCAAAAGATGCATATGCATGCTTAAAACGCGCTTTGGCACAAATCCATGTGCGGGTTCTAAAAAGAGCAGCATTGGCTTGCTTTTCATGTCGTTTGGTAGAAATCCACACGCGCGTTCGGCCAAAAGCACCATTTGCATGCATATCGTGTGGTTTTGCAGAAAACTGCATCCGCGTCTACCAAAAGATGCATATGCAAACTTAAAACGCGTTTTGGCACAAATCCATGTGCGGGTGCTAAAAAGAGCAGTATTGGCATGCTTTTCACTTCGTTTGGTAGAAATCCACAAGCGCGTTCTGCCAAAAGCACCATTTGCATGCATATCGTGTGGTTTTGCAGAAAACTGCATCCGCGTCTACCAAAAGTTGCATATGCATGTTTAAAACGCGTTTTGGCACAAATCCATGTGCGGGTTCTAAAAAGAGCAGCATTGGCATGCTTTTCACGTCGTTTGGTAGAAATCCACACGCGTGTTCTGCCAAAAGTACCATTTGCATGCATATCGTGTGGTTTTGCAGAAAACTGCATCCGCGTCTACTAAAAGATGCATATGCATGCTTAAAACGCGTTTTGGCACAAATCCATGTGCGGGTTCTAAAAAGAGCAGCATTGGCTTGCTTTTCACGTCGTTTGGTAGAAATCCACACGCGCGTTCTGCCAAAAGCACCATTTGCATGCATATCGTGTGGTTTTGCAGAAAACTGCATCCGCGTCTACCAAAAGATGCATATGCATGCTTACAACGCGTTTTGGCACAAATCCATGTGCGGTTTCTAAAAAGAGCAGCATTGGCATGCTTTTCACGTCGTTTGGTAGAAATCCACACGCGCGTTCTGCCAAAAGCACCATTTGCATGCATATCGTGTGGTTTTGCAGAAAACTGCATCCGCGTCTACCAAAAGGTGCATGTGCTTGCTTAAAACGCGTTTTGGCGAAAATCCATGTGCAGGTGCTAAAAAAGCAGCATCGGCATGCTTTTCACGTCGTTTGGTAGAAATCCACACGCGCGTTCTGTCAAAAGCGCCATTTGCATGCATATCGTGTGGTTTTGCAGAAAACTGCATCCGCGTCTACCAAAAGATGCATATGCATGCTTAAAACGCGTTTTGGCACAAATCCACGTGCGGGTTCTAAAAAGAGCAGCATTGGCATGCTTTTCACGTCGTTTGGTAGAAATCCACACGCGCGTTCTGCCAAAAGCACCATTTGCATGCATATCGTGTGGTTTTGCAGAAAACTGCATCCGCTTCTACCAAAAGATGCATATGCATGCTTAAAACGCGTTTTGGCACAAATCCATGTGCGGTTTCTAAACAGAGCAGCATTGGCATGCTTTTCACGTCGTTTGGTAGAAATCCACACGCGCGTTCTTCCAAAAGCACCATTTGCATGCATATCGTGTGGTTTTGCAGAAAACTGCATCCGCGTCTACCAAAAGTTGCATATGCATGCTTAAAACGCGTTTTGGCACAAATCCATGTGCGGGTTCTAAAAAGAGCAGCATTGGCATGCTTTTCACGTCGTTTGGTAGAAATCCACACGCGCGTTCTGCCAAAAGCACCATTTGCATGCATATCGTGTGGTTTTGCAGAAAACTGCATCCGCGTCTACCAAAAGTTGCATATGCATGCTTAAAACGCGTTTTGGCACAAATCCATGTATGGGTTCTAAAAAGAGCAGCATTGGCATGCTTTTCACGTTGTTTGGTAGAAATCCACACGCGCGTTATGCCAAAAGCACCATTTGCATGCATATCGTGTGGTTTTGCAGAAAACTGTATCCGCGTCTACCAAAAGTTGCATATGCATGCTTAAAACGCGTTTTGGCACAAATCCATGTGCGGGTTCTAAAAAGAGCAGCATTGGCATGCTTTTCACGTCGTTTGGTAGAAATCCACACGCGCGATCTGCCAAAAGCACCATTTGCATGCATATCGTGTGGTTTTGCAGAAAACTGCATCCGCGTCTACCAAAAGTTGCATATGCATGCTTAAAACGCGTTTTGGCACAAATCCATGTGCGGGTGCTAAAAAGAGCAGCATCGGCATGCTTTTCACGTCGTTTGATAAAAATCCACACGTGCGTTCTGCCAAAAGCACCTTTTGCATGCATATCGTGTGGTTTTGCAGAAAACTGCATCCGCGTCTACCAAAAATTGCATGTTCTTGCTTAAAACGCGTTTTGGCACAAATAAATGTGCAGGTGCTAAAAAGAGCAGCATCGGCATGCTTTTCACGTCGTTTGATAAAAATACACACGTGCGTTCTTCCAAAAGCACCATTTGCATGCATATCGTGTGGTTTTGCAGAAAACTTCATCCGCGTCTACCAAAAGTTGCATATGCACGCTTAAAACGCGTTTTGGCACAAATCCATGAGCGGGTTCTAAAAAGAGCAGCATTGGCATGCTTTTCACGTCGTTTGGTAGAAATCCACATGCGCGTTCTGCCAAAAGCACCATTTGCATGCATATCGTGTGGTTTTGCAGAAAACTGCATCCGCGTCTACCAAAAGTTGCATATGCATGCTTAAAACGCGTTTTGGCACAAATACATGTGCGGGTTCTAAAAAGAGCAGCATTGGCATGCTTTTCACGTCGTTTGGTAGAAATCCACACGCGCGTTCTGCCAAAGCACCATTTGCATGCATATCGTGTGGTTTTGCAGAAAACTGCATCCGCGTCTACCAAAAAGGGCATATGCTTGCTCAAAACGCGTTTTGGCACAAATCCATGTGCAGGTGCGAAAAAGAGCAGCATCGGCATGCTTTCCACGTCGTTTGGTAGAAATCCACACGCACGTTCTGCCAAAAGCACCATTTGCATGCATATCCTGTGGTTTTGCAGAAAACTGCATCCGCGTCTACCAAAAGATGCATATGCATGCTTAAAACGCGTTTTGGCACAAATCCATGTGCGGGTTCTAAAAAGAGCAGCATTGGCATGCTTTTCACGTCGTTTGGTAGAAATCCACACGCGCGTTTTGCCAAAAGCACCATTTGCATGCATATCGTGTGGTTTTGCAGAAAACTGCATCCGCGTCTACCAAAAATTGCATGTTCTTGCTTAAAACGCGTTTTGGCACAAATCAATGTGCAGGTGCTAAAAAGAGCAGCGTCGGCATGCTTTTCACGTCGTTTGATAAAAATCCACACGTGCGTTCTGCCAAAAGCACCATTTGCATGCAAATCGTGTGGTTTTGCAGAAAACTGCATCCGCGTCTACCAAAAGTTGCATATGCACGCTTAAAACGCGTTTTGGCACAAATCCATGTGCGGGTTCTAAAAAGAGCAGCATTGGCATGCTTTTCACGTCGTTTGGTAGAAATCCACATGCGCGTTCTGCCAAAAGCACCATTTGCATGCATATCGTGTGGTTTGGCAGAAAACTGCATCCGCGTCTACCAAAAGATGCATATGTATGCTTAAAACGCGTTTTGGCACAAATCCATGTGCGGGTGCTAAAAAGAGCAGCATTGGCATGCTTTTCACGTCGTTTGGTAGGAATACACACGAGTGTTCTGCCAAAAGCACCATTTGCATGCATATCGTGTGGTTTTGCAGAAAACTGCATCCGCGTCTACCAAAAGATGCATATGCATGCTTAAAACGGGTTTTGGCACAAATCCATGTGCGGGTGCTAAAAAGAGCAGCATGGGCATGCTTTTCACGTCGTTTGGTAGAAATCCACACACGCGTTCTGCCAAAAGCACCATTTGCATGCATATCGTGTGGTTTTGCAGAAAACTGCATCCGCGTCTACCAAAAGTTGCATATGCATGCTTTAAACGCGTTTTGGCACAAATCCATGTGCGGGTTCTAAAAAGAGCAGCATCGGCATGCTTTTCACGTCGTTTGGTAGAAATCCACACGTGCGTTCTGCCAAAAGCACCATTTGCATGCATATCGTGTGGTTTTGCAGAAAACTGCATCCGCATCTACCAAAAGGTGCATGTTCTTGCTTAAAACGCGTTTTGGCACAAATCCATGTGCGGGTGCTAAAAAGAGCAGCATTGGCACGCTTTTCACGTCGTTTGGTAGAAATCCACACGAGCGTTCTGCCAAAAGCACCATTTCATGCATATCGTGTGGTTTTGCAGAAAACTGCATCCGCGTCTACCAAAAGATGCATATGCATGCTTAAAACGCGTTTTGGCACAAATCCATGTGCGGGCTCTAAAAAGAGCAGCATTGGCATGCTTTTCACGTCGTTTGGTAGAAATCCACACGCGCGTTCTGCCAAAAGCACCATTTGCATGCATATCGTGTGGTATTGCAGAAAACTGCATCCGCGTCTACCAAAAAGTGCATGTGCTTGCTTAAAACGCGTTTTGGCACAAATCACTGTGCGGTTTCTAAAAAGAGCAGCATTGGCATGCTTTTCACGTCGTTTGGTAGAAATCCACGCGCGCGTTCTGCCAAAAGCACCATTTGCATGCATATCGTGTGGTTTTGCAGAAAACTGCATCCGCGTCTACCAAAAGTTGCATATGCATGCTTAAAACGCGTTTTGGCACAAATCCATGTGCGGGTTCTAAAAAGAGCAGCATTGGCATGCTTTTCACGTCGTTTGGTAGAAATCCACACGCGCGTTCCGCCCAAAGCACCATTTGCATGCATATCGTGTGGTTTTGCAGAAAACTGCATCCGCGTTTACCAAAAGATGCATATGCATGCTTAAAACGCGTTTTGGCACAAATCCATGTGCGGGTTCTAAAAAGAGCAGCATTGGCATGCTTTTCACGTCGTTTGGTAGAAATCCACACGCGCGTTCTGCCAAAAGCACCATTTGCATGCATATCGTGTGGTTTTGCAGAAAACTGCATCCGCGTCTACCAAAAAGTGCATGTGCTTGCTTAAAACGCGTTTTGGCACAAATCCATGTGCAGGTGCGAAAAAGAGCAGCATCGGTGTGCTTTTCACGTCGTTTGGTAGAAATCCACACGCGCGTTCTGCCAAAAGCACCTTTGCATGCATATCGTGTGGTTTTGCAGAAAACTGCATTCGCGTCTACCAAAAGATGCATATGCATGCTTAAAACGCGTTTTGGCACAAGACCATGTGCGGGTTCTAAAAAGAGCAGCATTGGCATGCTTTTCACGTCGTTTGGTAGAAATCCACACGCGCGTTCTGACAAAAGCACCATTTGCATGCATATCGTGTGGTTTTGCAGAAAACTGCATCCGCGTCTACCATAAGATGCATATGCATGGTTAAAACGGGGTTTGGCACAAATCCATGTGCGGGTGCTAAAAAGATCAGCATGGGAATGTTTTCACGTCGTTTGGTAGAAATCCACACGGGCGTTCTGCCAAAAGCACCATTTGCATGCATATCTTGTGGTTTTGCAGAAAACTGCATCCGCGTCTACCAAAAGTTTCATATGCATGCTTTAAACGCGTTTTGGCACAAATCCATGTGCGGGTTCTAAAACGAGCAGCATTGGCATGCTTTTCACGTCGTTTGGTAGAAATCCACACGCGCGTTCTGCCAAAAGCACCATTTGCATGCATATCGTGTGGTTTTGCAGAAAACTGCATCCGCGCCTACCAAAGTTGCATATGCATGCTTAAAACGCGTTTTGGCACAAATCCATGTGCGGGTTCTAAAAAGAGCAGCATTGGCATGCTTTTCACGTCGTTTGGTAGAAATCCACACGCGCGCTCTGCCAAAAGCACCATTTGCATGCAGATCGTGTGGTTTTGCAGAAAACTGCATCCGCGTCTACCAAAAGTTGCATATGCATGCTTAAAACGCGTTTTGGCACAAATCCATGTGCGGGTTCTAAAAAGAGCAGCATTGGCATGCTTTGCACGTCGTTTGGTAGAAATCCACACGCGCGTTCTGCCAAAAGCACCATTTGCATGCATATCGTGTGGTTTTGCAGAAAACTGCATCCGCGTCTACCAAAAGTTGCATATGCATGCTTAAAACGCGTTTTGGGACAAATACATGTGCGGGTTCTAAAAAAGAGCAGCATTGGCATGCTTTTCACGTCGATTGGTAGAAATCCACACGCGCGTTCAGCAAAAAGCACCATTTGCATGCATATCGTGTGGTTTTGCAGAAAACTGCATTCGCGTCTACCAAAAGATGCATATGCATGCTTAAAACGGGTTTTGGCACAAATTCATGTGCGGGTGCTAAAAAGAGCAGCATGGGCATGCATTTCACGTCGTTTGGTAGAAATCCACACGCGCGTTCTGCCAAAAGCACCATTTGCATGCATATCGTGTGGTTTTGCAGAAAACTGCATCCGCGTCTACCAAAGTTGCATATGCATGCTTAAAACGTGTTTTGGCACAAATCCATGTGCGGGTTCTAAAAAGAGCAGCATTGGCATGCTTTTCACGTCGTTTGGTAGAAATCCACACGCGCGTTCTGCCAAAAGCACCATTTGCATGCATATCGTGTGGTTTTGCAGAAAACTGCATCCACGTCTACCAAAAGTTGCATATGAATGCTTAAAACGCGTTTTGGCACAAACCCGTTTGAGGGTTCTAAAAAGAGCAGCATTGGCATGCTTTTCACGTCGTTTGGTAGAAATCCACAGGCGCGTTCTGCCAAAAGCACCATTTGCATGCATATCGTGTGGTTTTGCAGAAAACTGCATCCGCGTCTACCAAAAGATGCATATGCATGCTTAAAACGCGCTTTGGCACAAATCCATGTGCGGGTTCTAAAAAGAGCAGCATTGGCTTGCTTTTCATGTCGTTTGGTAGAAATCCACACGCGCGTTCTGCCAAAAGCACCATTTGCATGCATATCGTGTGGTTTTGCAGAAAACTGCATCCGCGTCTACCAAAATATGCATATGCATGCTTACAACGCGTTTTGGCACAAATCCATGTGCGGTTTCTAAAAAGAGCAGCATTGGCATGCTTTTCACGTCGTTTGGTAGAAATCCACACGCGCGTTCTGCCAAAAGCACCATTTGCATTCATATCGTGTGCTTTTGCAGAAAACTGCATCCGCGTCTACCAAAAGTTGCATATGCATGCTTAAAACGCGTTTGGGCACAAATCCATGTGCGGGTTCTAAAAAGAGCAGCATTGGCATGCTTTTCACGTCGCTTGGTAGAAATCCACACGCGCGTTCTGCCAAAAGCGCCATTTGTATGCATATATCGTGTGGTTTTGCAGAAAACTGCATCCGCGTCTACCAAAAGTTGCATATGCATGCTTAAAACGCGTTTTGGCACAAATCCATGTGCGGGTTCTAAAAAGAGCAGCATTGGCATGCTTTTCACGTCGTTTGGTAGAAATCCACACGCGCGTTCGGCCAAAAGCACCATTTGCATGCATATCGTGTGGTTTTGCAGAAAACTGCATCCGCGTCTACCAAAAGATGCATATGCAAACTTAAAACGCGTTTTGGCACAAATCCATGTGCGGGTGCTAAAAAGAGCAGTATTGGCATGCTTTTCACTTCGTTTGGTAGAAATCCACAAGCGCGTTCTGCCAAAAGCACCATTTGCATGCATATCGTGTGGTTTTGCAGAAAACTGCATCCGCGTCTACCAAAAGTTGCATATGCATGTTTAAAACGCGTTTTGGCACAAATCCATGTGCGGGTTCTAAAAAGAGCAGCATTGGCATGCTTTTCACGTCGTTTGGTAGAAATCCACACGCGTGTTCTGCCAAAAGTACCATTTGCATGCATATCGTGTGGTTTTGCAGAAAACTGCATCCGCGTCTACTAAAAGATGCATATGCATGCTTAAAACGCGTTTTGGCACAAATCCATGTGCGGGTTCTAAAAAGAGCAGCATTGGCTTGCTTTTCACGTCGTTTGGTAGAAATCCACACGCGCGTTCTGCCAAAAGCACCATTTGCATGCATATCGTGTGGTTTTGCAGAAAACTGCATCCGCGTCTACCAAAAGATGCATATGCATGCTTACAACGCGTTTTGGCACAAATCCATGTGCGGTTTCTAAAAAGAGCAGCATTGGCATGCTTTTCACGTCGTTTGGTAGAAATCCACACGCGCGTTCTGCCAAAAGCACCATTTGCATGCATATCGTGTGGTTTTGCAGAAAACTGCATCCGCGTCTACCAAAAGGTGCATGTGCTTGCTTAAAACGCGTTTTGGCGAAAATCCATGTGCAGGTGCTAAAAAAGCAGCATCGGCATGCTTTTCACGTCGTTTGGTAGAAATCCACACGCGCGTTCTGTCAAAAGCGCCATTTGCATGCATATCGTGTGGTTTTGCAGAAAACTGCATCCGCGTCTACCAAAAGATGCATATGCATGCTTAAAACGCGTTTTGGCACAAATCCACGTGCGGGTTCTAAAAAGAGCAGCATTGGCATGCTTTTCACGTCGTTTGGTAGAAATCCACACGCGCGTTCTGCCAAAAGCACCATTTGCATGCATATCGTGTGGTTTTGCAGAAAACTGCATCCGCTTCTACCAAAAGATGCATATGCATGCTTAAAACGCGTTTTGGCACAAATCCATGTGCGGTTTCTAAACAGAGCAGCATTGGCATGCTTTTCACGTCGTTTGGTAGAAATCCACACGCGCGTTCTTCCAAAAGCACCATTTGCATGCATATCGTGTGGTTTTGCAGAAAACTGCATCCGCGTCTACCAAAAGTTGCATATGCATGCTTAAAACGCGTTTTGGCACAAATCCATGTGCGGGTTCTAAAAAGAGCAGCATTGGCATGCTTTTCACGTCGTTTGGTAGAAATCCACACGCGCGTTCTGCCAAAAGCACCATTTGCATGCATATCGTGTGGTTTTGCAGAAAACTGCATCCGCGTCTACCAAAAGTTGCATATGCATGCTTAAAACGCGTTTTGGCACAAATCCATGTATGGGTTCTAAAAAGAGCAGCATTGGCATGCTTTTCACGTTGTTTGGTAGAAATCCACACGCGCGTTATGCCAAAAGCACCATTTGCATGCATATCGTGTGGTTTTGCAGAAAACTGTATCCGCGTCTACCAAAAGTTGCATATGCATGCTTAAAACGCGTTTTGGCACAAATCCATGTGCGGGTTCTAAAAAGAGCAGCATTGGCATGCTTTTCACGTCGTTTGGTAGAAATCCACACGCGCGATCTGCCAAAAGCACCATTTGCATGCATATCGTGTGGTTTTGCAGAAAACTGCATCCGCGTCTACCAAAAGTTGCATATGCATGCTTAAAACGCGTTTTGGCACAAATCCATGTGCGGGTGCTAAAAAGAGCAGCATCGGCATGCTTTTCACGTCGTTTGATAAAAATCCACACGTGCGTTCTGCCAAAAGCACCTTTTGCATGCATATCGTGTGGTTTTGCAGAAAACTGCATCCGCGTCTACCAAAAATTGCATGTTCTTGCTTAAAACGCGTTTTGGCACAAATAAATGTGCAGGTGCTAAAAAGAGCAGCATCGGCATGCTTTTCACGTCGTTTGATAAAAATACACACGTGCGTTCTTCCAAAAGCACCATTTGCATGCATATCGTGTGGTTTTGCAGAAAACTTCATCCGCGTCTACCAAAAGTTGCATATGCACGCTTAAAACGCGTTTTGGCACAAATCCATGAGCGGGTTCTAAAAAGAGCAGCATTGGCATGCTTTTCACGTCGTTTGGTAGAAATCCACATGCGCGTTCTGCCAAAAGCACCATTTGCATGCATATCGTGTGGTTTTGCAGAAAACTGCATCCGCGTCTACCAAAAGTTGCATATGCATGCTTAAAACGCGTTTTGGCACAAATACATGTGCGGGTTCTAAAAAGAGCAGCATTGGCATGCTTTTCACGTCGTTTGGTAGAAATCCACACGCGCGTTCTGCCAAAGCACCATTTGCATGCATATCGTGTGGTTTTGCAGAAAACTGCATCCGCGTCTACCAAAAAGGGCATATGCTTGCTCAAAACGCGTTTTGGCACAAATCCATGTGCAGGTGCGAAAAAGAGCAGCATCGGCATGCTTTCCACGTCGTTTGGTAGAAATCCACACGCACGTTCTGCCAAAAGCACCATTTGCATGCATATCCTGTGGTTTTGCAGAAAACTGCATCCGCGTCTACCAAAAGATGCATATGCATGCTTAAAACGCGTTTTGGCACAAATCCATGTGCGGGTTCTAAAAAGAGCAGCATTGGCATGCTTTTCACGTCGTTTGGTAGAAATCCACACGCGCGTTTTGCCAAAAGCACCATTTGCATGCATATCGTGTGGTTTTGCAGAAAACTGCATCCGCGTCTACCAAAAATTGCATGTTCTTGCTTAAAACGCGTTTTGGCACAAATCAATGTGCAGGTGCTAAAAAGAGCAGCGTCGGCATGCTTTTCACGTCGTTTGATAAAAATCCACACGTGCGTTCTGCCAAAAGCACCATTTGCATGCAAATCGTGTGGTTTTGCAGAAAACTGCATCCGCGTCTACCAAAAGTTGCATATGCACGCTTAAAACGCGTTTTGGCACAAATCCATGTGCGGGTTCTAAAAAGAGCAGCATTGGCATGCTTTTCACGTCGTTTGGTAGAAATCCACATGCGCGTTCTGCCAAAAGCACCATTTGCATGCATATCGTGTGGTTTGGCAGAAAACTGCATCCGCGTCTACCAAAAGATGCATATGTATGCTTAAAACGCGTTTTGGCACAAATCCATGTGCGGGTGCTAAAAAGAGCAGCATTGGCATGCTTTTCACGTCGTTTGGTAGGAATACACACGAGTGTTCTGCCAAAAGCACCATTTGCATGCATATCGTGTGGTTTTGCAGAAAACTGCATCCGCGTCTACCAAAAGATGCATATGCATGCTTAAAACGGGTTTTGGCACAAATCCATGTGCGGGTGCTAAAAAGAGCAGCATGGGCATGCTTTTCACGTCGTTTGGTAGAAATCCACACACGCGTTCTGCCAAAAGCACCATTTGCATGCATATCGTGTGGTTTTGCAGAAAACTGCATCCGCGTCTACCAAAAGTTGCATATGCATGCTTTAAACGCGTTTTGGCACAAATCCATGTGCGGGTTCTAAAAAGAGCAGCATCGGCATGCTTTTCACGTCGTTTGGTAGAAATCCACACGTGCGTTCTGCCAAAAGCACCATTTGCATGCATATCGTGTGGTTTTGCAGAAAACTGCATCCGCATCTACCAAAAGGTGCATGTTCTTGCTTAAAACGCGTTTTGGCACAAATCCATGTGCGGGTGCTAAAAAGAGCAGCATTGGCACGCTTTTCACGTCGTTTGGTAGAAATCCACACGAGCGTTCTGCCAAAAGCACCATTTCATGCATATCGTGTGGTTTTGCAGAAAACTGCATCCGCGTCTACCAAAAGATGCATATGCATGCTTAAAACGCGTTTTGGCACAAATCCATGTGCGGGCTCTAAAAAGAGCAGCATTGGCATGCTTTTCACGTCGTTTGGTAGAAATCCACACGCGCGTTCTGCCAAAAGCACCATTTGCATGCATATCGTGTGGTATTGCAGAAAACTGCATCCGCGTCTACCAAAAAGTGCATGTGCTTGCTTAAAACGCGTTTTGGCACAAATCACTGTGCGGTTTCTAAAAAGAGCAGCATTGGCATGCTTTTCACGTCGTTTGGTAGAAATCCACGCGCGCGTTCTGCCAAAAGCACCATTTGCATGCATATCGTGTGGTTTTGCAGAAAACTGCATCCGCGTCTACCAAAAGTTGCATATGCATGCTTAAAACGCGTTTTGGCACAAATCCATGTGCGGGTTCTAAAAAGAGCAGCATTGGCATGCTTTTCACGTCGTTTGGTAGAAATCCACACGCGCGTTCCGCCCAAAGCACCATTTGCATGCATATCGTGTGGTTTTGCAGAAAACTGCATCCGCGTTTACCAAAAGATGCATATGCATGCTTAAAACGCGTTTTGGCACAAATCCATGTGCGGGTTCTAAAAAGAGCAGCATTGGCATGCTTTTCACGTCGTTTGGTAGAAATCCACACGCGCGTTCTGCCAAAAGCACCATTTGCATGCATATCGTGTGGTTTTGCAGAAAACTGCATCCGCGTCTACCAAAAAGTGCATGTGCTTGCTTAAAACGCGTTTTGGCACAAATCCATGTGCAGGTGCGAAAAAGAGCAGCATCGGTGTGCTTTTCACGTCGTTTGGTAGAAATCCACACGCGCGTTCTGCCAAAAGCACCTTTGCATGCATATCGTGTGGTTTTGCAGAAAACTGCATTCGCGTCTACCAAAAGATGCATATGCATGCTTAAAACGCGTTTTGGCACAAGACCATGTGCGGGTTCTAAAAAGAGCAGCATTGGCATGCTTTTCACGTCGTTTGGTAGAAATCCACACGCGCGTTCTGACAAAAGCACCATTTGCATGCATATCGTGTGGTTTTGCAGAAAACTGCATCCGCGTCTACCATAAGATGCATATGCATGGTTAAAACGGGGTTTGGCACAAATCCATGTGCGGGTGCTAAAAAGATCAGCATGGGAATGTTTTCACGTCGTTTGGTAGAAATCCACACGGGCGTTCTGCCAAAAGCACCATTTGCATGCATATCTTGTGGTTTTGCAGAAAACTGCATCCGCGTCTACCAAAAGTTTCATATGCATGCTTTAAACGCGTTTTGGCACAAATCCATGTGCGGGTTCTAAAACGAGCAGCATTGGCATGCTTTTCACGTCGTTTGGTAGAAATCCACACGCGCGTTCTGCCAAAAGCACCATTTGCATGCATATCGTGTGGTTTTGCAGAAAACTGCATCCGCGCCTACCAAAGTTGCATATGCATGCTTAAAACGCGTTTTGGCACAAATCCATGTGCGGGTTCTAAAAAGAGCAGCATTGGCATGCTTTTCACGTCGTTTGGTAGAAATCCACACGCGCGCTCTGCCAAAAGCACCATTTGCATGCAGATCGTGTGGTTTTGCAGAAAACTGCATCCGCGTCTACCAAAAGTTGCATATGCATGCTTAAAACGCGTTTTGGCACAAATCCATGTGCGGGTTCTAAAAAGAGCAGCATTGGCATGCTTTGCACGTCGTTTGGTAGAAATCCACACGCGCGTTCTGCCAAAAGCACCATTTGCATGCATATCGTGTGGTTTTGCAGAAAACTGCATCCGCGTCTACCAAAAGTTGCATATGCATGCTTAAAACGCGTTTTGGGACAAATACATGTGCGGGTTCTAAAAAAGAGCAGCATTGGCATGCTTTTCACGTCGATTGGTAGAAATCCACACGCGCGTTCAGCAAAAAGCACCATTTGCATGCATATCGTGTGGTTTTGCAGAAAACTGCATTCGCGTCTACCAAAAGATGCATATGCATGCTTAAAACGGGTTTTGGCACAAATTCATGTGCGGGTGCTAAAAAGAGCAGCATGGGCATGCATTTCACGTCGTTTGGTAGAAATCCACACGCG
The DNA here is from genome assembly GCF_038994185.2 of Dermacentor albipictus. Taxonomy (NCBI): domain Eukaryota; kingdom Metazoa; phylum Arthropoda; class Arachnida; order Ixodida; family Ixodidae; genus Dermacentor; species Dermacentor albipictus. The sequence continues at coordinate 23,096 of NW_027225782.1, read as the reverse complement.
CGTTCTGCCAAAAGCACCATTTGCATGCATATCGTGTGGTTTTGCAGAAAACTGCATCCGCGTCTACCAAAGTTGCATATGCATGCTTAAAACGTGTTTTGGCACAAATCCATGTGCGGGTTCTAAAAAGAGCAGCATTGGCATGCTTTTCACGTCGTTTGGTAGAAATCCACACGCGCGTTCTGCCAAAAGCACCATTTGCATGCATATCGTGTGGTTTTGCAGAAAACTGCATCCACGTCTACCAAAAGTTGCATATGAATGCTTAAAACGCGTTTTGGCACAAACCCGTTTGAGGGTTCTAAAAAGAGCAGCATTGGCATGCTTTTCACGTCGTTTGGTAGAAATCCACAGGCGCGTTCTGCCAAAAGCACCATTTGCATGCATATCGTGTGGTATTGCAGAAAACTGCATCCGCGTCTACCAAAAAGTGCATGCGCTTGCTTAAAGCGCGTTTTGGCACAAATCACTGTGCGGTTTCTAAAAAGAGGAGCATTGGCATGCTTTTCACGTCGTTTGGTAGAAATCCACGCGCGCGTTCTGCCAAAAGCACCATTTGCATGCATATCGTGTGGTTTTGCAGAAAACTGCATCCGCGTCTACCAAAAGTTGCATATGCATGCTTAAAACGCGTTTTGGCACAAATCCATGTGCGGGTTCTAAAAAGAGCAGCATTGGCATGCTTTTCACGTCGTTTGGTAGAAATCCACACGCGCGTTCCGCCAAAAGCACCATTTGCATGCATATCGTGTGGTTTGGCAGAAAACTGCATCCGCGTCTACCAAAAGATGCATATGTATGCTTAAAACGCGTTTTGGCACAAATCCATGTGCGGGTGCTAAAAAGAGCAGCATTGGCATGCTTTTCACGTCGTTTGGTAGAAATCCACACGAGCGTTCTGCCAAAAGCACCATTTGCATGCATATCGTGTGGTTTTGCAGAAAACTGCATCCGCGTCTACCAAAAGATGCATATGCATGCTTAAAACGCGTTTTGGCATAAATCCATGTGCGGGCTCTAAAAAGAGCAGCATTGGCATGCTTTTCACGTCGTTTGGTAGAAATCCACACGCGCGTTCTGCCAAAAGCACCATTTGCATGCATATCGTGTGGTTTTGCAGAAAACTGCATCCGCGTCTACCAAAAGATGCATATGCATGCTTAAAACGCGTTATGGCACAAATCCATGTGCGGGTTTTAAAAAGAGCAGTATTGGCATGCTTTTCACGTCGTTTGGTAGAAATCCACACGCACGTTCTGCCAAAAGCACCATTTGCATGCATATCGTGTGGTTTTGCAGAAAACTGCATCCGCGTCTACCAAAAGTTGCATATGCATGCTTAAAACGTGTTTTGGCACAAATCCATATGCGGGTTCTAAAAAGAGCAGCATTGGCATGCTTTTCACGTCGTTTGGTAGAAATCCACACGCGCGTTCTACCAAAAGCACCATTTGCATGCATATCGTGTGGTTTTGCAGAAAACTGCATCCGCGTCTACCAAAAGTTGCATATGCATGCTTAAAACGCGTTTTGGGACAAATCCCTGTGCGGGTTCTAAAAAGAGCAGCATTGGCATGCTTTTCACGTCGTTTGGTAGAAATCCACGCGCGCGTTCTGACAAAAGCACCATTTGCATGCATATCGTGTGGTTTTGCAGAAAACTGCATCCGCGTCTACCATAAGATGCATATGCATGCTTAAAACGGGGTTTGGCACAAATCCATGTGCGGGTGCTAAAAAGATCAGCATGGGAATGCTTTTCACGTCGTTTGGTAGAAATCCACACGGGCGTTCTGCCAAAAGCACCATTTGCATGCATATCGTGTGGTTTTGCAGAAAACTGCATCCGCGTCTACCAAAAGTTTCATATGCATGCTTTAAACGCGTTTTGGCACAAATCCATGTGCGGGTTCTAAAAAGAGCAGCATTGGCATGCTTTTCACGTCGTTTGGTAGAAATCCACACGCGCGTTCTGCCAAAAGCACCATTTGCATGCATATCGTGTGGTTTTGCAGAAAACTGCATCCGCGTCTACCAAAGTTGCATATGCATGCTTAAAACGCGTTTTGGCACAAATCCATGTGCGGGTTCTAAAAAAGAGCAGCATTGGCATGCTTTTCACGTCGATTGGTAGAAATCCACACGCGCGTTCAGCAAAAAGCACCATTTGCATGCATATCGTGTGGTTTTGCAGAAAACTGCATTCGCGTCTACCAAAAGATGCATATGCATGCTTAAAACGGGTTTTGGCACAAATTCATGTGCGGGTGCTAAAAAGAGCAGCATGGGCATGCATTTCACGTCGTTTGGTAGAAATCCACACGCGCGTTCTGCCAAAAGCACCATTTGCATGCATATCGTGTGGTTTTGCAGAAAACTGCATCCGCGTCTACCAAAGTTGCATATGCATGCTTAAAACGTGTTTTGGCACAAATCCATGTGCGGGTTCTAAAAAGAGCAGCATTGGCATGCTTTTCACGTCGTTTGGTAGAAATCCACACGCGCGTTCTGCCAAAAGCACCATTTGCATGCATATCGTGTGGTTTTGCAGAAAACTGCATCCACGTCTACCAAAAGTTGCATATGAATGCTTAAAACGCGTTTTGGCACAAACCCGTTTGAGGGTTCTAAAAAGAGCAGCATTGGCATGCTTTTCACGTCGTTTGGTAGAAATCCACAGGCGCGTTCTGCCAAAAGCACCATTTGCATGCATATCGTGTGGTATTGCAGAAAACTGCATCCGCGTCTACCAAAAAGTGCATGCGCTTGCTTAAAGCGCGTTTTGGCACAAATCACTGTGCGGTTTCTAAAAAGAGGAGCATTGGCATGCTTTTCACGTCGTTTGGTAGAAATCCACGCGCGCGTTCTGCCAAAAGCACCATTTGCATGCATATCGTGTGGTTTTGCAGAAAACTGCATCCGCGTCTACCAAAAGTTGCATATGCATGCTTAAAACGCGTTTTGGCACAAATCCATGTGCGGGTTCTAAAAAGAGCAGCATTGGCATGCTTTTCACGTCGTTTGGTAGAAATCCACACGCGCGTTCCGCCAAAAGCACCATTTGCATGCATATCGTGTGGTTTGGCAGAAAACTGCATCCGCGTCTACCAAAAGATGCATATGTATGCTTAAAACGCGTTTTGGCACAAATCCATGTGCGGGTGCTAAAAAGAGCAGCATTGGCATGCTTTTCACGTCGTTTGGTAGAAATCCACACGAGCGTTCTGCCAAAAGCACCATTTGCATGCATATCGTGTGGTTTTGCAGAAAACTGCATCCGCGTCTACCAAAAGATGCATATGCATGCTTAAAACGCGTTTTGGCATAAATCCATGTGCGGGCTCTAAAAAGAGCAGCATTGGCATGCTTTTCACGTCGTTTGGTAGAAATCCACACGCGCGTTCTGCCAAAAGCACCATTTGCATGCATATCGTGTGGTTTTGCAGAAAACTGCATCCGCGTCTACCAAAAGATGCATATGCATGCTTAAAACGCGTTATGGCACAAATCCATGTGCGGGTTTTAAAAAGAGCAGTATTGGCATGCTTTTCACGTCGTTTGGTAGAAATCCACACGCACGTTCTGCCAAAAGCACCATTTGCATGCATATCGTGTGGTTTTGCAGAAAACTGCATCCGCGTCTACCAAAAGTTGCATATGCATGCTTAAAACGTGTTTTGGCACAAATCCATATGCGGGTTCTAAAAAGAGCAGCATTGGCATGCTTTTCACGTCGTTTGGTAGAAATCCACACGCGCGTTCTACCAAAAGCACCATTTGCATGCATATCGTGTGGTTTTGCAGAAAACTGCATCCGCGTCTACCAAAAGTTGCATATGCATGCTTAAAACGCGTTTTGGGACAAATCCCTGTGCGGGTTCTAAAAAGAGCAGCATTGGCATGCTTTTCACGTCGTTTGGTAGAAATCCACGCGCGCGTTCTGACAAAAGCACCATTTGCATGCATATCGTGTGGTTTTGCAGAAAACTGCATCCGCGTCTACCATAAGATGCATATGCATGCTTAAAACGGGGTTTGGCACAAATCCATGTGCGGGTGCTAAAAAGATCAGCATGGGAATGCTTTTCACGTCGTTTGGTAGAAATCCACACGGGCGTTCTGCCAAAAGCACCATTTGCATGCATATCGTGTGGTTTTGCAGAAAACTGCATCCGCGTCTACCAAAAGTTTCATATGCATGCTTTAAACGCGTTTTGGCACAAATCCATGTGCGGGTTCTAAAAAGAGCAGCATTGGCATGCTTTTCACGTCGTTTGGTAGAAATCCACACGCGCGTTCTGCCAAAAGCACCATTTGCATGCATATCGTGTGGTTTTGCAGAAAACTGCATCCGCGTCTACCAAAGTTGCATATGCATGCTTAAAACGCGTTTTGGCACAAATCCATGTGCGGGTTCTAAAAAGAGCAGCATTGGCATGCTTTTCACGTCGTTTGGTAGAAATCCACACGCGCGCTCTGCCAAAAGCACCATTTGCATGCATATCGTGTGGTTTTGCAGAAAACTGCATCCGCGTCTACCAAAAGTTGCATATGCATGCTTAAAACGCGTTTTGGCACAAATCCATGTGCGGGTTCTAAAAAGAGCAGCATTGGCATGCTTTGCACGTCGTTTGGTAGAAATCCACACGCGCGTTCTGCCAAAAGCACCATTTGCATGCATATCGTGTGGTATTGCAGAAAACTGCATCCGCGTCTACCAAAAAGTGCATGTGCTTGCTTAAAACGCGTTTTGGCACAAATCACTGTGCGGTTTCTAAAAAGAGCAGCATTGGCATGCTTTTCACGTCGTTTGGTAGAAATCCACGCGCGCGTTCTGCCAAAAGCACCATTTGCATGCATATCGTGTGGTTTTGCAGAAAACTGCATCCGCGTCTACCAAAAGTTGCATATGCATGCTTAAAACGCGTTTTGGCACAAATCCATGTGCGGGTTCTAAAAAGAGCAGCATTGGCATGCTTTTCACGTCGTTTGGTAGAAATCCACACGCGCGTTCCGCCCAAAGCACCATTTGCATGCATATCGTGTGGTTTTGCAGAAAACTGCATCCGCGTTTACCAAAAGATGCATATGCATGCTTAAAACGCGTTTTGGCACAAATCCATGTGCGGGTTCTAAAAAGAGCAGCATTGGCATGCTTTTCACGTCGTTTGGTAGAAATCCACACGCGCGTTCTGCCAAAAGCACCATTTGCATGCATATCGTGTGGTTTTGCAGAAAACTGCATCCGCGTCTACCAAAAAGTGCATGTGCTTGCTTAAAACGCGTTTTGGCACAAATCCATGTGCAGGTGCGAAAAAGAGCAGCATCGGTGTGCTTTTCACGTCGTTTGGTAGAAATCCACACGCGCGTTCTGCCAAAAGCACCATTTGCATGCATATCGTGTGGTTTTGCAGAAAACTGCATTCGCGTCTACCAAAAGATGCATATGCATGCTTAAAACGCGTTTTGGCACAAGACCATGTGCGGGTTCTAAAAAGAGCAGCATTGGCATGCTTTTCACGTCGTTTGGTAGAAATCCACACGCGCGTTCTGACAAAAGCACCATTTGCATGCATATCGTGTGGTTTTGCAGAAAACTGCATCCGCGTCTACCATAAGATGCATATGCATGGTTAAAACGGGGTTTGGCACAAATCCATGTGCGGGTGCTAAAAAGATCAGCATGGGAATGTTTTCACGTCGTTTGGTAGAAATCCACACGGGCGTTCTGCCAAAAGCACCATTTGCATGCATATCTTGTGGTTTTGCAGAAAACTGCATCCGCGTCTACCAAAAGTTTCATATGCATGCTTTAAACGCGTTTTGGCACAAATCCATGTGCGGGTTCTAAAACGAGCAGCATTGGCATGCTTTTCACGTCGTTTGGTAGAAATCCACACGCGCGTTCTGCCAAAAGCACCATTTGCATGCATATCGTGTGGTTTTGCAGAAAACTGCATCCGCGCCTACCAAAGTTGCATATGCATGCTTAAAACGCGTTTTGGCACAAATCCATGTGCGGGTTCTAAAAAGAGCAGCATTGGCATGCTTTTCACGTCGTTTGGTAGAAATCCACACGCGCGCTCTGCCAAAAGCACCATTTGCATGCAGATCGTGTGGTTTTGCAGAAAACTGCATCCGCGTCTACCAAAAGTTGCATATGCATGCTTAAAACGCGTTTTGGCACAAATCCATGTGCGGGTTCTAAAAAGAGCAGCATTGGCATGCTTTGCACGTCGTTTGGTAGAAATCCACACGCGCGTTCTGCCAAAAGCACCATTTGCATGCATATCGTGTGGTTTTGCAGAAAACTGCATCCGCGTCTACCAAAAGTTGCATATGCATGCTTAAAACGCGTTTTGGGACAAATACATGTGCGGGTTCTAAAAAAGAGCAGCATTGGCATGCTTTTCACGTCGATTGGTAGAAATCCACACGCGCGTTCAGAAAAAGCACCATTTGCATGCATATCGTGTGGTTTTGCAGAAAACTGCATTCGCGTCTACCAAAAGATGCATATGCATGCTTAAAACGGGTTTTGGCACAAATTCATGTGCGGGTGCTAAAAAGAGCAGCATGGGCATGCTTTTCACGTCGTTTGGTAGAAATCTACACGCGCGTTCTGCCAAAAGCACCATTTGCATGCATATCGTGTGGTTTTGCAGAAAACTGCATCCGCGTCTACCAAAGTTGCATATGCATGCTTAAAACGTGTTTTGGCACAAATCCATGTGCGGGTTCTAAAAAGAGCAGCATTGGCATGCTTTTCACGTCGTTTGGTAAAAATCCACACGCGCGTTCTGCCAAAAGCACCATTTGCATGCATATCGTGTGGTTTTGCAGAAAACTGCATCCACGTCTACCAAAAGTTGCCTATGAATGCTTAAAACGCGTTTTGGCACAAACCCGTTTGAGGGTTCTAAAAAGAGCAGCATTGGCATGCTTTTCACGTCGTTTGGTAGAAATCCACAGGCGCGTTCTGCCAAAAGCACCATTTGCATGCATATCGTGTGGTATTGCAGAAAACTGCATCCGCGTCTACCAAAAAGTGCATGTGCTTGCTTAAAGCGCGTTTTGGCACAAATCACTGTGCGGTTTCTAAAAAGAGGAGCATTGGCATGCTTTTCACGTCGTTTGGTAGAAATCCACGCGCGCGTTCTGCCAAAAGCACCATTTGCATGCATATCGTGTGGTTTTGCAGAAAACTGCATCCGCGTCTACCAAAAGTTGCATATGCATGCTTAAAACGCGTTTTGGCACAAATCCATGTGCGGGTTCTAAAAAGAGCAGCATTGGCATGCTTTTCACGTCGTTTGGTAGAAATCCACACGCGCGTTCCGCCAAAAGCACCATTTGCATGCATATCGTGTGGTTTGGCAGAAAACTGCATCCGCGTCTACCAAAAGATGCATATGTATGCTTAAAACGCGTTTTGGCACAAATCCATGTGCGGGTGCTAAAAAGAGCAGCATTGGCATGCTTTTCACGTCGTTTGGTAGAAATCCACACGAGCGTTCTGCCAAAAGCACCATTTGCATGCATATCGTGTGGTTTTGCAGAAAACTGCATCCGCGTCTACCAAAAGATGCATATGCATGCTTAAAACGCGTTTTGGCATAAATCCATGTGCGGGCTCTAAAAAGAGCAGCATTGGCATGCTTTTCACGTCGTTTGGTAGAAATCCACACGCGCGTTCTGCCAAAAGCACCATTTGCATGCATATCGTGTGGTTTTGCAAAAAAATGCATCCGCGTCTACCAAAAGATGCATATGCATGCTTAAAACGCGTTATGGCACAAATCCATGTGCGGGTTTTGAAAAGAGCAGTATTGGCATGCTTTTCACGTCGTTTGGTAGAAATCCACACGCACGTTCTGCCAAAAGCACCATTTGCATGCATATCGTGTGGTTTTGCAGAAAACTGCATCCGCGTCTACCAAAAGTTGCATATGCATGCTTAAAACGTGTTTTGGCACAAATCCATATGCGGGTTCTAAAAAGAGCAGCATTGGCATGCTTTTCACGTCGTTTGGTAGAAATCCACACGCGCGTTCTACCAAAAGCACCATTTGCATGCATATCGTGTGGTTTTGCAGAAAACTGCATCCGCGTCTACCAAAAGTTGCATATGCATGCTTAAAACGCGTTTTGGGACAAATCCCTGTGCGGGTTCTAAAAAGAGCAGCATTGGCATGCTTTTCACGTCGTTTGGTAGAAATCCACGCGCGCGTTCTGACAAAAGCACCATTTGCATGCATATCGTGTGGTTTTGCAGAAAACTGCATCCGCGTCTACCATAAGATGCATATGCATGCTTAAAACGGGGTTTGGCACAAATCCATGTGCGGGTGCTAAAAAGATCAGCATGGGAATGCTTTTCACGTCGTTTGGTAGAAATCCACACCGGCGTTCTGCCAAAAGCACCATTTGCATGCATATCGTGTGGTTTTGCAGAAAACTGCATCCGCGTCTACCAAAAGTTTCATATGCATGCTTTAAACGCGTTTTGGCACAAATCCATGTGCGGGTTCTAAAAAGAGCAGCATTGGCATGCTTTTCACGTCGTTTGGTAGAAATCCACACGCGCGTTCTGCCAAAAGCACCATTTGCATGCATATCGTGTGGTTTTGCAGAAAACTGCATCCGCGTCTACCAAAGTTGCATATGCATGCTTAAAACGCGTTTTGGCACAAATCCATGTGCGGGTTCTAAAAAGAGCAGCATTGGCATGCTTTTCACGTCGTTTGGTAGAAATCCACACGCGCGCTCTGCCAAAAGCACCATTTGCATGCATATCGTGTGGTTTTGCAGAAAACTGCATCCGCGTCTACCAAAAGTTGCATATGCATGCTTAAAACGCGTTTTGGCACAAATCCATGTGCGGGTTCTAAAAAGAGCAGCATTGGCATGCTTTGCACGTCGTTTGGTAGAAATCCACACGCGCGTTCTGCCAAAAGCACCATTTGCATGCATATCGTGTGGTTTTGCAGAAAACTGCATCCGCGTCTACCAAAAGTTGCATATGCATGCTTAAAACGCGTTTTGGGACAAATACATGTGCGGGTTCTAAAAAAGAGCAGCATTGGCATGCTTTTCACGTCGAGTGGTAGAAATCCACACGCGCGTTCAGCAAAAAGCACCATTTGCATGCATATCGTGTGGTTTTGCAGAAAACTGCATTCGCGTCTACCAAAAGATGCATATGCATGCTTAAAACGGGTTTTGGCACAAATCCATGTGCGGGTGCTAAAAAGAGCAGCATGGGCATGCTTTTCACGTCGTTTGGTAGAAATCCACACGCGCGTTCTGCCAAAAGCACCATTTGCATGCATATCGTGTGGTTTTGCAGAAAACTGCATCCGCGTCTACCAAAGTTGCATATGCATGCTTAAAACGTGTTTTGGCACAAATCCATGTGCGGGTTCTAAAAAGAGCAGCATTGGCATGCTTTTCACGTCGTTTGGTAGAAATCCACACGCGCGTTCTGCCAAAAGCACCATTTGCATGCATATCGTGTGGTTTTGCAGAAAACTGCATCCACGTCTACCAAAAGTTGCATATGAATGCTTAAAACGCGTTTTGGCACAAACCCGTGTGAGGGTTCTAAAAAGAGCAGCATTGGCATGCTTTTCACGTCGTTTGGTAGAAATCCACAGGCGCGTTCTGCCAAAAGCACCATTTGCATGCATATCGTGTGGTATTGCAGAAAACTGCATCCGCGTCTACCAAAAAGTGCATGTGCTTGCTTAAAGCGCGTTTTGGCACAAATCACTGTGCGGTTTCTAAAAAGAGGAGCATTGGCATGCTTTTCACGTCGTTTGGTAGAAATCCACGCGCGCGTTCTGCCAAAAGCACCATTTGCATGCATATCGTGTGGTTTTGCAGAAAACTGCATCCGCGTCTACCAAAAGTTGCATATGCATGCTTAAAACGCGTTTTGGCACAAATCCATGTGCGGGTTCTAAAAAGAGCAGCATTGGCATGCTTTTCACGTCGTTTGGTAGAAATCCACACGCGCGTTCCGCCAAAAGCGCCATTTGCATGCATATCGTGTGGTTTGGCAGAAAACTGCATCCGCGTCTACCAAAAGATGCATATGTATGCTTAAAACGCGTTTTGGCACAAATCCATGTGCGGGTGCTAAAAAGAGCAGCATTGGCATGCTTTTCACGTCGTTTGGTAGAAATCCACACGAGCGTTCTGCCAAAAGCACCATTTGCATGCATATCGTGTGGTTTTGCAGAAAACTGCATCCGCGTCTACCAAAAGATGCATATGCATGCTTAAAACGCGTTTTGGCATAAATCCAGGTGCGGGCTCTAAAAAGAGCAGCATTGGCATGCTTTTCACGTCGTTTGGTAGAAATCCACACGCGCGTTCTGCCAAAAGCACCATTTGCATGCATATCGTGTGGTTTTGCAGAAAACTGCATCCACGTCTACCAAAAGATGCATATGCATGCTTAAAACGCGTTTTGGCACAAATCCATGTGCGGGTTTTAAAAAGAGCAGCATTGGCATGCTTTTCACGTCGTTTGGTAGAAATCCACACGCACGTTCTGCCAAAAGCACCATTTGCATGCATATCGTGTGGTTTTGCAGAAAACTGCATCCGCGTCTACCAAAAGATGCATATGCCTGCTTAAAACGCGTTTTGGCACAAATCCATGTGCGGTTTCTAAAAAGAGCAGCATTGGCATGCTTTTCACGTCGTTTGGTAGAAATCCACACGCGCGTTCTGCCAAAAGCACCATTTGCATGCATATCGTGTGGTTTTGCAGAAAACTGCATCCGCGTCTACCAAAAATTGCATGTTCTTGCTTAAAACGCGTTTTGGCACAAATCAATGTGCAGGTGCTAAAAAGAGCAGCATCGGCATGCTTTTCACGTCGTTTGATAAAAATCCACACGTGCGTTCTGCCAAAAGCACCATTTGCATGCATATCGTGTGGTTTTGCAGAAAACTGCATCCGCGTCTACCAAAGTTGCATATGCACGCTTAAAACGCGTTTTGGCACAAATCCACTTGCGGGTTCTAAAAAGAGCAGCATTGGCATGCTTTTCACGTCGTTTGGTAGAAATCCACATGCACGTTCTGCCAAAAGCACCATTTGCATGCATATCGTGTGGTTTTGCAGAAAACTGCATCCGCGTCTACCAAAAGTTGCATATGCATGCTTAAAACGCGTTTTGGCACAAATCCATGTGCGGGTTCTAAAAAGAGCAGCATTGGCATGCTTTTCACGTCGTTTGGTAGAAATCCACGCGAGCGTTCTGCCAAAAGCACCATTTGCATGCATATCGTGTGGTTTTGCAGAAAACTGCATCCGCGTCTACCAAAAGATGCATATGTATGCTTAAAACGCGTTTTGGCATAAATCCATGTGCGGGCTCTAAAAAGAGCAGCATTGGCATGCTTTTCACGTCGTTTGGTAGAAATCCACACGCGCGTTCTGCCAAAAGCACCATTTGCATGCATATCGTGTGGTTTTGCAGAAAACTGCATCCGCGTCTACCAAAAGATGCATATGCATGCTTAAAACGCGTTTTGGCACAAATCCATGTGCGGGTTTTAAAAAGAGCAGCATTGGCATGCTTTTCACGTCGTTTGGTAGAAATCCACACGCACGTTCTGCCAAAAGCACAATTTGCATGCATATCGTGTGGTTTTGCAGAAAACTGCATCCGCGTCTACCAAAAGATGCATATGCCTGCTTAAAACGCGTTTTGGCACAAATCCATGTGCGGTTTCTAAAAAGAGCAGCATTGGCATGCTTTTCACGTCGTTTGGTAGAAATCCACACGCGCGTTCTGCCAAAAGCACCATTTGCATGCATATCGTGTGGTATTGCAGAAAACTGCATCCGCGTCTACCAAAAATTGCATGTTCTTGCTTAAAACGCGTTTTGGCACAAATCAATGTGCAGGTGCTAAAAAGAGCAGCATCGGCATGCTTTTCACGTCGTTTGATAAAAATCCACACGTGCGTTCTGCCAAAAGCACCATTTGCATGCATATCGTGTGGTTTTGCAGAAAACTGCATCCGCGTCTACCAAAGTTGCATATGCACGCTTAAAACGCGTTTTGGCACAAATCCACGTGCGGGTTCTAAAAAGAGCAGCATTGGCATGCTTTTCACGTCGTTTGGTAGAAATCCACATGCACGTTCTGCCAAAAGCACCATTTGCATGCATATCGTGTGGTTTTGCAGAAAACTGCATCCGCGTCTACCAAAAGTTGCATATGCATGCTCAAAACGCGTTTTGGCACAAATCCATGTGCGGGTTCTAAAAAGAGCAGCATTGGCATGCTTTTCACGTCGTTTGGTAGAAATCCACGCGAGCGTTCTGCCAAAAGCACCATTTGCATGCATATCGTGTGGTTTTGCAGAAAACTGCATCCGCGTCTACCAAAAGATGCATATGCATGCTTAAAACGCGTTTTGGCATAAATCCATGTGCGGGCTCTAAAAAGAGCAGCATTGGCATGCTTTTCACGTCGTTTGGTAGAAATCCACACGCGCGTTCTGCCAAAAGCACCATTTGCATGCATATCGTGTGGTTTTGCAGAAAACTGCATCCGCGTCTACCAAAAGATGCATATGCATGCTTAAAACGCGTTTTGGCACAAATCCATGTGCGGGTTTTAAAAAGAGCAGCATTGGCATGCTTTTCACGTCGTTTGGTAGAAATCCACACGCACGTTCTGCCAAAAGCACCACTTGCATGCATATCGTGTGGTTTTGCAGAAAACTGCATCCGCGTCTACCAAAAGATGCATATGCCTGCTTAAAACGCGTTTTGGCACAAATCCATGTGCGGTTTCTAAAAAGAGCAGCATTGGCATGCTTTTGACGTGGTTTGGTAGAAATCCACACGCGCGTTCTGCCAAAAGCACCATTTGCATGCATATCGTGTGGTTTTGCAGAAAACTGCATCCGCGTCTACCAAAAATTGCATGTTCTTGCTTAAAACGCGTTTTGGCACAAATCAATGTGCAGGTGCTAAAAAGAGCAGCATCGGCATGCTTTTCACGTCGTTTGATAAAAACTCCACACGTGCGTTCTGCCAAAAGCACCATTTGCATGCATATCGTGTGGTTTTGCAGAAAACTGCATCCGCGTCTACCAAAGTTGCATATGCACGCTTAAAACGCGTTTTGGCACAAATCCACGTGCGGGTTCTAAAAAGAGCAGCATTGGCATGCTTTTCACGTCGTTTGGTAGAAATCCACATGCACGTTCTGCCAAAAGCACCATTTGCATGCATATCGTGTGGTTTTGCAGAAAACTGCATCCGCGTCTACCAAAAGTTGCATATGCATGCTTAAAACGCGTTTTGGGACAAATACATGTGCGGGTTCTAAAAAAGAGCAGCATTGGCATGCTTTTCACGTCGATTGGTAGAAATCCACACGCGCGTTCAGCAAAAAGCACCATTTGCATGCATATCGTGTGGTTTTGCAGAAAACTGCATCCGCGTCTACCAAAAGTTGCATATGCATGCTTAAAACGCGTTTTGGGACAAATACATGTGCGGGTTCTAAAAAAGAGCAGCATTGGCATGCTTTTCACGTCGAGTGGTAGAAATCCACACGCGCGTTCAGCAAAAAGCACCATTTGCATGCATATCGTGTGGTTTTGCAGAAAACTGCATTCGCGTCTACCAAAAGATGCATATGCATGCTTAAAACGGGTTTTGGCACAAATCCATGTGCGGGTGCTAAAAAGAGCAGCATGGGCATGCTTTTCACGTCGTTTGGTAGAAATCCACACGCGCGTTCTGCCAAAAGCACCATTTGCATGCATATCGTGTGGTTTTGCAGAAAACTGCATCCGCGTCTACCAAAGTTGCATATGCATGCTTAAAACGTGTTTTGGCACAAATCCATGTGCGGGTTCTAAAAAGAGCAGCATTGGCATGCTTTTCACGTCGTTTGGTAGAAATCCACACGCGCGTTCTGCCAAAAGCACCATTTGCATGCATATCGTGTGGTTTTGCAGAAAACTGCATCCACGTCTACCAAAAGTTGCATATGAATGCTTAAAACGCGTTTTGGCACAAACCCGTGTGAGGGTTCTAAAAAGAGCAGCATTGGCATGCTTTTCACGTCGTTTGGTAGAAATCCACAGGCGCGTTCTGCCAAAAGCACCATTTGCATGCATATCGTGTGGTATTGCAGAAAACTGCATCCGCGTCTACCAAAAAGTGCATGTGCTTGCTTAAAGCGCGTTTTGGCACAAATCACTGTGCGGTTTCTAAAAAGAGGAGCATTGGCATGCTTTTCACGTCGTTTGGTAGAAATCCACGCGCGCGTTCTGCCAAAAGCACCATTTGCATGCATATCGTGTGGTTTTGCAGAAAACTGCATCCGCGTCTACCAAAAGTTGCATATGCATGCTTAAAACGCGTTTTGGCACAAATCCATGTGCGGGTTCTAAAAAGAGCAGCATTGGCATGCTTTTCACGTCGTTTGGTAGAAATCCACACGCGCGTTCCGCCAAAAGCGCCATTTGCATGCATATCGTGTGGTTTGGCAGAAAACTGCATCCGCGTCTACCAAAAGATGCATATGTATGCTTAAAACGCGTTTTGGCACAAATCCATGTGCGGGTGCTAAAAAGAGCAGCATTGGCATGCTTTTCACGTCGTTTGGTAGAAATCCACACGAGCGTTCTGCCAAAAGCACCATTTGCATGCATATCGTGTGGTTTTGCAGAAAACTGCATCCGCGTCTACCAAAAGATGCATATGCATGCTTAAAACGCGTTTTGGCATAAATCCAGGTGCGGGCTCTAAAAAGAGCAGCATTGGCATGCTTTTCACGTCGTTTGGTAGAAATCCACACGCGCGTTCTGCCAAAAGCACCATTTGCATGCATATCGTGTGGTTTTGCAGAAAACTGCATCCACGTCTACCAAAAGATGCATATGCATGCTTAAAACGCGTTTTGGCACAAATCCATGTGCGGGTTTTAAAAAGAGCAGCATTGGCATGCTTTTCACGTCGTTTGGTAGAAATCCACACGCACGTTCTGCCAAAAGCACCATTTGCATGCATATCGTGTGGTTTTGCAGAAAACTGCATCCGCGTCTACCAAAAGATGCATATGCCTGCTTAAAACGCGTTTTGGCACAAATCCATGTGCGGTTTCTAAAAAGAGCAGCATTGGCATGCTTTTCACGTCGTTTGGTAGAAATCCACACGCGCGTTCTGCCAAAAGCACCATTTGCATGCATATCGTGTGGTTTTGCAGAAAACTGCATCCGCGTCTACCAAAAATTGCATGTTCTTGCTTAAAACGCGTTTTGGCACAAATCAATGTGCAGGTGCTAAAAAGAGCAGCATCGGCATGCTTTTCACGTCGTTTGATAAAAATCCACACGTGCGTTCTGCCAAAAGCACCATTTGCATGCATATCGTGTGGTTTTGCAGAAAACTGCATCCGCGTCTACCAAAGTTGCATATGCACGCTTAAAACGCGTTTTGGCACAAATCCACTTGCGGGTTCTAAAAAGAGCAGCATTGGCATGCTTTTCACGTCGTTTGGTAGAAATCCACATGCACGTTCTGCCAAAAGCACCATTTGCATGCATATCGTGTGGTTTTGCAGAAAACTGCATCCGCGTCTACCAAAAGTTGCATATGCATGCTTAAAACGCGTTTTGGCACAAATCCATGTGCGGGTTCTAAAAAGAGCAGCATTGGCATGCTTTTCACGTCGTTTGGTAGAAATCCACGCGAGCGTTCTGCCAAAAGCACCATTTGCATGCATATCGTGTGGTTTTGCAGAAAACTGCATCCGCGTCTACCAAAAGATGCATATGTATGCTTAAAACGCGTTTTGGCATAAATCCATGTGCGGGCTCTAAAAAGAGCAGCATTGGCATGCTTTTCACGTCGTTTGGTAGAAATCCACACGCGCGTTCTGCCAAAAGCACCATTTGCATGCATATCGTGTGGTTTTGCAGAAAACTGCATCCGCGTCTACCAAAAGATGCATATGCATGCTTAAAACGCGTTTTGGCACAAATCCATGTGCGGGTTTTAAAAAGAGCAGCATTGGCATGCTTTTCACGTCGTTTGGTAGAAATCCACACGCACGTTCTGCCAAAAGCACAATTTGCATGCATATCGTGTGGTTTTGCAGAAAACTGCATCCGCGTCTACCAAAAGATGCATATGCCTGCTTAAAACGCGTTTTGGCACAAATCCATGTGCGGTTTCTAAAAAGAGCAGCATTGGCATGCTTTTCACGTCGTTTGGTAGAAATCCACACGCGCGTTCTGCCAAAAGCACCATTTGCATGCATATCGTGTGGTATTGCAGAAAACTGCATCCGCGTCTACCAAAAATTGCATGTTCTTGCTTAAAACGCGTTTTGGCACAAATCAATGTGCAGGTGCTAAAAAGAGCAGCATCGGCATGCTTTTCACGTCGTTTGATAAAAATCCACACGTGCGTTCTGCCAAAAGCACCATTTGCATGCATATCGTGTGGTTTTGCAGAAAACTGCATCCGCGTCTACCAAAGTTGCATATGCACGCTTAAAACGCGTTTTGGCACAAATCCACGTGCGGGTTCTAAAAAGAGCAGCATTGGCATGCTTTTCACGTCGTTTGGTAGAAATCCACATGCACGTTCTGCCAAAAGCACCATTTGCATGCATATCGTGTGGTTTTGCAGAAAACTGCATCCGCGTCTACCAAAAGTTGCATATGCATGCTCAAAACGCGTTTTGGCACAAATCCATGTGCGGGTTCTAAAAAGAGCAGCATTGGCATGCTTTTCACGTCGTTTGGTAGAAATCCACGCGAGCGTTCTGCCAAAAGCACCATTTGCATGCATATCGTGTGGTTTTGCAGAAAACTGCATCCGCGTCTACCAAAAGATGCATATGCATGCTTAAAACGCGTTTTGGCATAAATCCATGTGCGGGCTCTAAAAAGAGCAGCATTGGCATGCTTTTCACGTCGTTTGGTAGAAATCCACACGCGCGTTCTGCCAAAAGCACCATTTGCATGCATATCGTGTGGTTTTGCAGAAAACTGCATCCGCGTCTACCAAAAGATGCATATGCATGCTTAAAACGCGTTTTGGCACAAATCCATGTGCGGGTTTTAAAAAGAGCAGCATTGGCATGCTTTTCACGTCGTTTGGTAGAAATCCACACGCACGTTCTGCCAAAAGCACCACTTGCATGCATATCGTGTGGTTTTGCAGAAAACTGCATCCGCGTCTACCAAAAGATGCATATGCCTGCTTAAAACGCGTTTTGGCACAAATCCATGTGCGGTTTCTAAAAAGAGCAGCATTGGCATGCTTTTGACGTGGTTTGGTAGAAATCCACACGCGCGTTCTGCCAAAAGCACCATTTGCATGCATATCGTGTGGTTTTGCAGAAAACTGCATCCGCGTCTACCAAAAATTGCATGTTCTTGCTTAAAACGCGTTTTGGCACAAATCAATGTGCAGGTGCTAAAAAGAGCAGCATCGGCATGCTTTTCACGTCGTTTGATAAAAATCCACACGTGCGTTCTGCCAAAAGCACCATTTGCATGCATATCGTGTGGTTTTGCAGAAAACTGCATCCGCGTCTACCAAAGTTGCATATGCACGCTTAAAACGCGTTTTGGCACAAATCCACGTGCGGGTTCTAAAAAGAGCAGCATTGGCATGCTTTTCACGTCGTTTGGTAGAAATCCACATGCACGTTCTGCCAAAAGCACCATTTGCATGCATATCGTGTGGTTTTGCAGAAAACTGCATCCGCGTCTACCAAAAGTTGCATATGCATGCTTAAAACGCGTTTTGGGACAAATACATGTGCGGGTTCTAAAAAAGAGCAGCATTGGCATGCTTTTCACGTCGATTGGTAGAAATCCACACGCGCGTTCAGCAAAAAGCACCATTTGCATGCATATCGTGTGGTTTTGCAGAAAACTGCATTCGCGTCTACCAAAAGATGCATATGCATGCTTAAAACGGGTTTTGGCACAAATCCATGTGCGGGTGCTAAAAAGAGCAGCATGGGCATGCTTTTCACGTCGTTTGGTAGAAATCCACACGCGCGTTCTGCCAAAAGCACCATTTGAATGCATATCGTGTGGTTTTGCAGAAAACTGCATCCGCGTCTACCAAAGTTGCATATGCATGCTTAAAACGTGTTTTGGCACAAATCCATGTGCGGGTTCTAAAAAGAGCAGCATTGGCATGCTTTTCACGTCGTTTGATAAAAATCCACACGCGCGTTCTGCCAAAAGCACCATTTGCATGCATATCGTGTGGTTTTGCAGAAAACTGCATCCACGTCTACCAAAAGTTGCATATGAATGCTTAAAACGCGTTTTGGCACAAACCCGTGTGAGGGTTCTAAAAAGAGCAGCATTGGCATGCTTTTCACGTCGTTTGGTAGAAATCCACAGGCGCGTTCTGCCAAAAGCACCATTTGCGTGCATATCGTGTGGTATTGCAGAAAACTGCATCCGCGTCTACCAAAAAGTGCATGTGCTTGCTTAAAGCGCGTTTTGGCACAAATCACTGTGCGGTTTCTAAAAAGAGGAGCATTGGCATGCTTTTCACGTCGTTTGGTAGAAATCCACGCGCGCGTTCTGCCAAAAGCACCATTTGCATGCATATCGTGTGGTTTTGCAGAAAACTGCATCCGCGTCTACCAAAAGTTGCATATGCATGCTTAAAACGCGTTTTGGCACGAATCCATGTGCGGGTTCTAAAAAGAGCAGCATTGGCATGCTTTTCACGTCGTTTGGTAGAAATCCACACGCGCGTTCCGCCAAAAGCGCCATTTGCATGCATATCGTGTGGTTTGGCAGAAAACTGCATCCGCGTCTACCAAAAGATGCATATGTATGCTTAAAACGCGTTTTGGCACAAATCCATGTGCGGGTGCTAAAAAGAGCAGCATTGGCATGCTTTTCACGTCGTTTGGTAGAAATCCACACGAGCGTTCTGCCAAAAGCACCATTTGCATGCATATCGTGTGGTTTTGCAGAAAACTGCATCCGCGTCTACCAAAAGATGCATATGCATGCTTAAAATGGGTTTTGGCATAAATCCATGTGCGGGCTCTAAAAAGAGCAGCATTGGCATGCTTCTCACGTCGTTTGGTAGAAATCCACACGCGCGTTCTGCCAAAAGCACCATTTGCATGCATATCGTGTGCTTTTGCAGAAAACTGCATCCGCGTCTACCAAAAGATGCATATGCATGCTTAAAACGCGTTTTGGCACAAATCCATGTGCGGGTTTTAAAAAGAGCAGCATTGGCATGCTTTTCACGTCAATTGGTAGAAATCCACACGAACGTTCTGCCAAAAGCACCATTTGCATGCATATCGTGTGGTTTTGCAGAAAACTGCATCCGCGTCTACCAAAAGATGCATATGCCTGCTTAAAACGCGTTTTGGCACAAATCCATGTGCGGCTTCTAAAAAGAGCAGCATTGGCATGCTTTTCACGTCGTTTGGTAGAAATCCACACGCGCGTTCTGCCAAAAGCACCATTTGCATGCATATCGTGTGGTTTTGCAGAAAACTGCATCCGCGTCTACCAAAAATTGCATGTTCTTGCTTAAAACGCGTTTTGGCACAAATCAATGTGCAGGTGCTAAAAAGAGCAGCATCGGCATGCTTTTCACGTCGTTTGATAAAAATCCACACGTGCGTTCTGCCAAAAGCACCATTTGCATGCATATCGTGTGGTTTTGCAGAAAACTGCATCCGCGTCTACCAAAGTTGCATATGCACGCTTAAAACGCGTTTTGGCACAAATCCACGTGCGGGTTCTAAAAAGAGCAGCATTGGCATGCTTTTCACGTCGTTTGGTAGAAATCCACATGCACGTTCTGCCAAAAGCACCATTTGCATGCATATCGTGTGGTTTTGCAGAAAACTGCATCCGCGTCTACCAAAAGTTGCATATGCATGCTTAAAACGCGTTTTGGCACAAATCCATGTGCGGGTTCTAAAAAGAGCAGCATTGGCATGCTTTTCACGTCGTTTGGTAGAAATCCACACGAGCGTTCTGCCAAAAGCACCATTTGCATGCATATCGTGTGGTTTTGCAGAAAACTGCATCCGCGTCTACCAAAAGATGCATATGCATGCTTAAAACGCGTTTTGGCATAAATCCATGTGCGGGCTCTAAAAAGAGCAGCATTGGCATGCTTTTCACGTCGTTTGGTAGAAATCCACACGCGCGTTCTGCCAAAAGCATAATTTGCATGCATATCGTGTGGTTTTGCAGAAAACTGCATCCGCGTCTACCAAAAGATGCATATGCATGCTTAAAACGCGTTTTGGCACAAATCCATGTGCGGGTTTTAAAAAGAGCAGCATTGGCATGCTTTTCACGTCGTTTGGTAGAAATCCACACGCACGTTCTGCCAAAAGCACCATTTGCATGCATATCGTGTGGTTTTGCAGAAAACTGCATCCGCGTCTACCAAAAGATGCATATGCCTGCTTAAAACGCGTTTTGGCACAAATCCATGTGCGGTTTCTAAAAAGAGCAGCATTGGCATGCTTTTGACGTGGTTTGGTAGAAATCCACACGCGCGTTCTGCCAAAAGCACCATTTGCATGCATATCGTGTGGTTTTGCAGAAAACTGCATCCGCGTCTACCAAAAATTGCATGTTCTTGCTTAAAACGCGTTTTGGCACAAATCAATGTGCAGGTGCTAAAAAGAGCAGCATCGGCATGCTTTTCACGTCGTTTGATAAAAATCCACACGTGCGTTCTGCCAAAAGCACCATTTGCATGCATATCGTGTGGTTTTGCAGAAAACTGCATCCGCGTCTACCAAAGTTGCATATGCACGCTTAAAACGCGTTTTGGCACAAATCCACGTGCGGGTTCTAAAAAGAGCAGCATTGGCATGCTTTTCACGTCGTTTGGTAGAAATCCACATGCACGTTCTGCCAAAAGCACCATTTGCATGCATATCGTGTGGTTTTGCAGAAAACTGCATCCGCGTCTACCAAAAGTTGCATATGCATGCTTAAAACGCGTTTTGGCACAAATCCATGTGCGGGTTCTAAAAAGAGCAGCATTGGCATGCTTTTCACGTCGTTTGGTAGAAATCCACACGCGCGTTCTGCCAAAGCACCATTTGCATGCATATCGTGTGGTTTTGCAGAAAACTGCATCCGCGTCTACCAAAAAGGGCATATGCTTGCTTAAAACGCGTTTTGGCACAAATCCATGTGCAGGTGCGAAAAAGAGCAGCATCGGCATGCTTTCCACGTCGTTTGGTAGAAATCCACACGCGCGTTCTGCCAAAAGCACCATTTGCATGCATATCCTGTGGTTTTGCAGAAAACTGCATCCGCGTCTACCAAAAGATGCATATGCATGCATAAAACGCGTTTTGGCACAAATCCATGTGCGGGTTCTAAAAAGAGCAGCATTGGCATGCTTTTCACGTCGTTTGGTAAAAATCCACACGCGCGTTCTGCCCAAAGTACCATTTGCATGCATATCGTGTGGTTTTGCAGAAAACTGCATCCGCGTCTACCAAAACATGCATATGCCTGCTTAAAACGCGTTTTGGCACAAATTCATGTGCGGTTTCTAAAAAGAGCAGCATGCATGCTTTTCACGTGGTTTGTTAGAAATGCACACGCGCGTTCTCCCAAAAGCACCATTTGCATGCATATCGTGTGGTTTTGCAGAAAACTGCATCCGCGTCTACCAAAAGTTGCATGTTCTTGCTTAAAACGCGTTTTGGCAAAAATCTATGTGCAGGTGCTAAAAAGAGCAGCATCGGCATGCTTTTCACGTCGTTTGGGAGAAATCCACACGTGCGTTCTGCCAAAAGCACCATTTGCATGCATATCGTGTGGTTTTGCAGAAAACTGCATCCGCGTCTACCAAAAGGTGCATGTTCTTGCTTAAAACGCGTTTTGGCACAAATCCATGTGCAGGTGCTAAAAAGAGCAGAATCGGCATGCTTTTCACGTCGTTTGGTAGAAATTCACACGCGCGTTCTGCCAAAAGCACCATTTGCATGCATATCGTGTGGTTTGGCAGAAAACTGCATCCGCGTCTACCAAAAGATGCATATGTATGCTTAAAACGCGTTTTGGCACAAATCCATGTGCGGGTGCTAAAAAGAGCAGCATTGGCATGCTTTTCACGTCGTTTGGTAGAAATCCACACGAGCGTTCTGCCAAAAGCACCATTTGCATGCATATCGTGTGGTTTTGCAGAAAACTGCATCCGCGTCTACCAAAAGTTGCATATGCATGCTTAAAACGCGTTTTGGCACAAATCCATATGCGGGTTCTAAAAAGAGCAGCATTGGCATGCTTTTCACGTCGTTTGGTAGAAATCCACACGCGCGTTCTGCCAAAGCACCATTTGCATGCATATCGTGTGGTTTTGCAGAAAACTGCATCCGCGTCTACCAAAAAGGGCATATGCTTGCTTAAAACGCGTTTTGGCACAAATCCATGTGCAGGTGCGAAAAAGAGCAGCATCGGCATGCTTTCCACGTCGTTTGGTAGAAATCCACACGCGCGTTCTGCCAAAAGCACCATTTGCATGCATATCCTGTGGTTTTGCAGAAAACTGCATCCGCGTCTACCAAAAGATGCATATGCATGCTTAAAACGCGTTTTGGCACAAATCCATGTGCGGGTTCTAAAAAGAGCAGCATTGGCATGCTTTTCACGTCGTTTGGTAAAAATCCACACGCGTGTTCTGCCAAAAGTACCATTTGCATGCATATCGTGTGGTTTTGCAGAAAACTGCATCCGCGTCTACCAAAACATGCATATGCCTGCTTAAAACGCGTTTTGGCACAAATCCATGTGCGGTTTCTAAAAAGAGCAGCATGCATGCTTTTCACGTGGTTTGGTAGAAATGCACACGCGCGTTCTCCCAAAAGCAACATTTGCATGCATATCGTGTGGTTTTGCAGAAAACTGCATCCGCGTCTACCAAAAGTTGCATGTTCTTGCTTAAAACGCGTTTTGGCACAAATCTATGTGCAGGTGCTAAAAAGAGCAGCATCGGCATGCTTTTCACGTCGTTTGGTAGAAATCCACACGTGCGTTCTGCCAAAAGCACCATTTGC